>NC_081553.1:36209508-36506286 GCF_963082655.1 Stomoxys calcitrans | reverse complement strand
GATTCGTGCTTTATTCCCAAAGACCTTTCATTTGAGACCCATATTGCTATCGTCGTAAATTTGTCGTTTTTTGGGGAGGGGCACCCTCCCAAACACTTGGTCCCACATTTGGATATCAGATTGGTATTCTACTTGGAGGCCACCGTAGCGCAGAGGTTAGCATGTCCACCTATGACGCTGAACGCCTGAGTACGAATCCTGGCGAGACCATCAGAAAAAATTTTCAGCGGTGGTTTTCCACCTCTAATGCTGGCAACATTTGTGAGGTACTTTGCCATATAAGACTTCTCTACAAAGAGGTGTGGCACTGCGGCACGCCGTTCGGACTCGGACTATAAAAAGGAGGCCCCTTATCATTGAGCTTAAAAAACTTAAATCGGACTGCACTCATTCCACCTGTTCCTTAGTGGTATGTTCATGGGCAAAATTCGCATTTTACTCTCAAGTACCTTTTTTTTGCCTTGTTCTGTAAATAAGTCCTATTTGCCATGTTTAGTAAATAAGTCCTATTTGGTGGTGTTTTTGGGAAGGGACGGCCTCCCAAACACTTGGTCCCACATTTGGATGTCAGATTCGTATTATACTCGCAAATACCTTTCATTTGAGTACCATATTACCATGATCGGTAATTATATCCGATTTAGGGGTCTTTTGGGGGTTGGGGTGGTCCTCCTAACACTTGGTCCGACAATTGGATATCAGATACGTTTTCTCATTCTTAATACCTTTCATTTGAGTCCCATATTGTTGTGATTGGTCTAAATATATATTTGGTAGGTTTTTGAGGGGGGGAGCCCTCCTAGGTACCCCATCCAAAATTGCATACCAAATTTTTATTTTTATGTTGAATTGATTATTCAAAAGTGTTAAGTTTTTCATTTAATATCAGCAGACAGTGTTTGCTGAGACTTCAGCAGACAAATTTTTCTAGGTGTATAGGCCTTATATGGAGTGTATATTTCTTTACCTTTAAAATCATATTGTTAGCATATTTATTTATTGTTTTTTTTTATAAAACTTGCACTCTTTTCTTAATTTCTATTTTTAGATTTCTTATTTTGCGATTTTATTTTTAACCAAAAATATGCAAACAATACATTGGTCATTATCGTTTGGCAAAAATTTTATTGCGGGTTTTTCGATGGCGATAAGCGAAGCAGCGTGACTAGATACTTTTAAAGATTAAGAGAAAATTTACAAGGTAGCGTATGCTTGTTGAATGAATGCAAATAAATTATACGCCTGGGTGCGTCATTGATGTGAGTGCGTCACTGGCAAACTCAGGTCGTAGGCAATAAGAATATGCGTTTTAAGAAAGTTTGTCGTCACAAAAAAAAATATGAATAGAAAATAGTTAAAAAAATTGAATAAGTCAAAGTCCTGTACAAAACCATTCATTGTTGAATGTTTTTGTTGAACTTGTTAACACTGAACCCACATAATGTTGTATTTCAAGTCTACTGAAGAGCAAGACAGTGAAGGTAGAGTAAAACGAACAAATTTGCTGTTGAGTAGATAAAGTTAAAGAAAACAACCACCATTCAGTACTTGGGAGTACCTTTATTTCAAATTCATAGCCGCTACCGGGAGTTATGAGAAATGGCTCAATGTATATGAAAGCGTCTCGCTGTCAGCTGATCACACAAATCGTTCGCAAACTGTTTGTTTTCACATATAAAAAACTAGGCGTGTGTGTGTGAGTTATGAGAATTCACTCGCTGTATATGAAAGCGTCTCGCTGTCATTTTCAAAATATGAACTGATCACACAAATCGTTCGCAAACTGTTTGTTTTCTCATATAAAAAACTAGGCGTGTATGTATGTGTGTGTTTACCCATGCTTTTGCCAAACCACGTTGCCTTCGTACGAATTTCGTACTACGAAAGCAGACGAACAAGAAAAAATGGTATGTACTGAAGCAAAACGTACCCGAATACATGCATTGTACAACGTGCGCTCACTGAAATCCGAATCAATCTTTCTTTTTGCTGAAGGGATCATTTTATGCATTCATTCATCTCGTCATGTTTATCGGTTTTACTCAGTTCTCAATTGTCTCATAAAATGTTGTAGTTTTAAACAAAGAGTTCAGTTCTTGCCATACTCTATGACAGTTAGTGTGTCTTGATAGCAGAAATGAATGGTCTTGCGCAGGTCTTTGACCAGTATACATTAAACTTAAAGTAGGTTTGAAATAGGTTTATTTGAGCCCACAGTGCCCAATTTCGACGAAATCGAGTAATAAACACTAATTTTGTGAGCCCAAGAACTTAAGTCGGGAGATCGGAATATATGGCAGTTGTATCCACATATAGCCCAATCTTGGCCACACTTTATACGAATGCCAAGAGGCCAAACTGAACTCTTGGTGCAAAATTTTATAATAAATACACGTTTTATAGTCCCAAGACCTTAAACTGTGAGATCGGTATACATGCCAGCTACATCCATATATAATCCGATCTTGACCGTACTCGATCCAAATGGCTAGAGGCCAAAAGCAACTAATTGTACCAAATTTCAGAGAAATCGGCTAATAAATACGCCGTTTAAGGGTTCAAGAACTTTAATCGGGAGATCGGTATATAAGGCAGCTACATCCAAATATAGTCCGATGTTTATCATACTCGGTAAGAATGTAGAGGAACCTAATGCAATGTGCCAAATTTCACCTAAATCATTTAATAAATTAGGCTTTAATGAACCTAAGATCTTAAACTGGCAGATCGGTCTATATGGGAGGTATAGTCGGTTCATAGCCCATCTTCGAATTTAACCTGCCTATTGACAAAAAATAATCTGTGCACAGTTTCAGCTCAATCCTGTATATAAAAATCAATTTGTGTTTGTTTGTCGGTTTGCTTGTTTGTATGTTTGTTTGTGCGTTCCTTATAGACTCAAAAACGGCTGAACCGATTTCCATGAAATTTTCACTGATGGTGCATAATGATCCCGTGGTAAAAATGGGGGTACTAGATTTTTTGATATCTGAAGGGGGGCGGACGCTCCCCCTAACTCCAATCTTCAGAAAAGCCAGGTTTCGATGATTGTTGGTGCAATTTAAGCGAAATTTTTTAACCTAAAAATAAAAATTTGGTATCCAAATTTCGGATGGGATACCTAGGGGGGACGCCCCACCCTAAAAACTACCCAATATATATTTAGACCAATCACGACAATATGGGACTCAAATGAAAGGTATTTAAGATTGGAAAAGGTATCTGATATCCAATTGTCGGACCAAGTGTTTGGGAGACCACCCCAGCCCCCAGCACGAATATCAATATTCGGGAAAAAGTGTCTACGGGCCACCCCACTCCCATAACACCACTGGGGGTCCACCCATTCCCCTAAACACACAACAAACAGGACTTATTTACTGACCATGGCAATATGGGACTTAAATAAAAGGTATTTTAGTGTAGAATACGAATCTGATATCCAAATATGGAGCCAAGCTTTTGGGGGTCCCCCCTCCCAAAAACAACCCCCAAAGAGGACAAATTTACGACATTAGCAATATGGGGCTCAAATGAAGGGTCTTTAAAAGTAAAGCATGAACCTGATATCAATATTCGGGAAAAAGTGTCTATGGGGTCACCCCACATCCAAAACTCCACCCATATAGGACGTATTTGCTGACCATTCCAATATGGGGCTCAAATAAAAGGTATTTTAGGGTTGAACACAAATATGACATATATTTTCAAAGCCAAGTCACTGAGTGGCCGCCCCATCCCCCAAACCGGTCGTGTTTGCCGACTATGGAAAAATGGGGCTCAAATGAAGGGTATTTGGAAGTAGACCATGAATCTGACATCAACATTCGGGACCAACTGTCTAGGGGACGTGCCTCCCCCATAACAACCCCCGAATAGGAAGTATTTGCTCACCATGACAATTTGGGTCTTAAAAATAGTGGAGCTCGATATTGATCGTTTTTAGGGCCCGTACCCCAAATCGGACCTATTTGCTGACTTTTGCAATAAGGGGTTTAAATGAAAGATATTTGAGATCAGAAAACGAATTTATTATCCAATTTTGAGGCCAATGGCAAAATGGAGTTTAAATTAAATAGCTGATATATTTTCAGGGCTAAGTCTTTGGGGGACCACCCCACTCCCAAAAACACCCCTAAATCGGGCATACTTACCGACCACGTCAATGTGGGTAAGCTAGCCGCTTGATATTTTGCACAGATAGGCAGTATCGATGTAGGTCATTGGGGATTGTAAATGAGCCATATCGGTTCAGATTTAGATATAGCTCCCATATAAACCGATCTCCCGATTTGACTTTTTGAGCCCTTGAATGCCTCAATTTTTGTCCGATTTTGTTGAGCTTTTGCATGTAGTGTTCTGTTATGACTTCCAGTACAGTCTAAATCGGTCTCCCATATAAACCGATCTTCCAAATTGATTTCTTGAGCCCCTGGAAGCCTCAAAATTTATCCGATTTGGCAGAAAATTTCTGGGTAGTGTTTCGCTACATACCGGCATCTTTGTGTGCGCTGGACTTACACATTGTGTATGTTCGCGTACCAAAAATTTGTGCAAATTTGCCAAAATTGTTACTGGAAGTCGTTCGCGTACCTTATTAGCCAGTAAAAGAGAGCGCGAGAGTGCGTGAGAGCGAGCAACATTTGGAAAGTTTGGTTACTGAGAGCTTTGAGGTTACTGGAGGTATTTTCCCCACAGAAATTTGCAGCATCAAACAGCTGTTATATGAAAACCAGCTGTTTAGTTCAAATAAATAGCAATCGAGTAAAGGCTGCTCTTACTCTCCTCCAAATACTTAATGTCTCCACTTTTTCCTAACAAAAACAAATCATATTCCCTAAACATTTTAATTTTACTCAGCTGGCGGTTTTCTGGCTTTAATAACTGTATTTGACTTTAGCAAGAATAGCTAATTCATAGGAATGTACAAAAAAGAAACAAACATTCCCTCCAGCCATAGTCTTTAGCCATTATAAGTCCCTGTCAATCATATAAGATTAATTTTTATTTAATTTATAATTAATAAGGGTGTTATTTATAGAGTCATTGTTAAATTGAATGAAGAACATTACAAAAACAAAAACAAAAACATTGATAAAAGCCTGTTTATTGCGAAAAGTTTAAGAGTACATTTGAAATTCCCCGACGTCGTAGTCTTTGGTGGCCACTTAACACCTGTCAAACAGTAAATCATCAAAATGACATTTTAAGAGTCTCTTAATATAATACCACCAAATAAATACTTGAGCAATACTTGGTCATAGCATTTATCTCGAAGGGCTAGTAAATTGTTTTAAATTAAAAAAAAAAAAAAAACTATAATGGACATGATAGACAAAGCTCGTAAATATTTGATGCGGTGGTATGACAATTTGTTGTCAAAACAAATATTATTATAGTAAATAAGTTAGAAAATGGAAAAATATATCGGGGGTTAAAACAAGTGAAAACGTGCTAAATTCGGCCGGATCGAAACTTGGGAACCCACCACCATGGAATTCTGCTAAAATATGCATAAATAAATATGTATGCTTAAAGTATATATATTCTTGATCGTCATGTCATTTTAAGTCGATCTAGCCATGTCCGTCCGTCTGTCTGTCAAAAGCACGCTAACTTTTGTAGGAGTAAAGCTAGGTGCTTGGAATTGTGCGCAAATACTTCTCATTAGCCTCTAGAGGGCGCAACTCTTATCCGATTTGGGTGAAATTTTGGTATCACTTGAAATTTTGGTATTACATAGGGTGCACATTTATTTGTATTTTTGGATTATTCGATTAATCATTTGATTGAAAATTCAGGTTGAACGATAAATCGATCAAAACCGAAGGGAGTTGGCGCTTAATCGATTCATTGATTTATGTATGTAATAAAATATAACGGGATATTTTTTGAGATTTTATCCTTTAAGTATTTCTCATACACTTAAGTCGATTTGTATGTCCATAGTGGTATGGGGCGGATTTATATCTGCACGCTCTTTTCAACCTAACCTAACCTAAGTAAATTTGTAAATAGGGCACATGGATCCGGTTTTGGATGCAATTTTGCACGTGGTGTTTTGGTATCACTTAGGGTGCACATTTATTTGTATTTTTGGATTATTCGATTAATCGTTTGATTGAAAATTCAGGTTCGACGACAAATCGATCAAAACCGAAGGGGGTTGTCGATTAATCGATTCGTCGATTTATGTGTCTAATAAAATATAACGGGATATTTTTTGAGATTTTATCCCTTAAGTATTTCTCATATATGTAAGTCGATTTGTATGTCCATAGTGGGATGGGCGGATTTATATCTGCATCCTCTTTTCAATCGAACATAACCTAAGTCGATTTGTAAATAGGGTACATGGATCCGGTTTTGGATGAAATTTTGCACGTGCTGTTTTGGTATCACTTAGGGTGCACATTTTTTTGTATTTTTGGATCATTCGATTAATCGTATACTTGAAAATTCAGGTTCAACGATAAATCGATCAAAATCGAAGGGCCTTGTCGAATAATCGACTAACCGATTACCCCACTTCATCGATTTATGTGTCTAATAAAATAAAACGGTATAGTTTTTGAGATTTTATCCCTTAAGTATTTCTCATATATGTATGTCGATTTGTAAATAGGGCACATGGATCCGGTTTATTTGGCTAAAATTTTGCTTATGGTGTATCGGTATCACTTAGGGTGCACATTTATTTGTATTTTTGGATTATTCGATTAATCGTTTACTTGAAAGTTCAGGTTGAACGATAAATCGACCAAAACCGAAGGGAGTTGTCGATTAATCGATTCGTCGATTTATGTGTCTAATAAAATATAACGGGTTATTTTTTGAAATTTTATCCCTTAAGTATTTCTCATATATGTAAGTCGATTTGTATGTCCATAGTGGCATGGGGCGGATTTATATCTGCACGCTCTTTTCAACCTAACCTAAGTCAATTTGTAAATAGGGCACATGGAGCCGGTATTGGATGAAATTTTGCACGTGGTGTTTTGGTATCACTTAGGTTGCACATTTATTTGTATTTTTGGATCATTCGATTAATCGTATACTTGAAAATTCAGGTTCAACGATAAATCGATCAAAACCGAAGGGCCTTGTCGAATAATCGACTAATCGATTACTCGACTTCATCGATTTCTGTGTCTAATAAAATAAAACGGTATAGTTTTTGAGATTTTCTCCCTTAAGTATTTCTCACATATGTATGTCAATTTGTAAATAGGGCATATGGATCCGGTTTATATGATCTTCCTCTTTGAACTAAAGCAAAAATTTTTCAATACAATCCAATGAAATTTTGTCCAAGTAGGGCCCAATGATCGATAAATGCAGAAAAATTACACAAATCATGTTTTTAAGTTTTTTTTTTTTAACTTAAAAACGGTTAATCGCCATCGCAGCGCAGAGGTTAGCATGTCCGCCTATGAAGCTGAACGCACGGATTCGAATCCTGGCGAGACCATCAGAAACAAATTTTCAGCAGTGGTTTTCCTCTCCTAATGCTGGCAACATTTGAGAGATACTATGTCATGTAAAACTTCTCTCCAAAGAGGTGTCGCACTGCGGCACGCCGTCCGGATTCGGCTATAAAAAGGAGGCCCCTTATCATTGAGCTTAAACTTGAATCGGACTGCAGTCATTGATATGTAAGAAGTTTGCCCCTGTTCCTTAGTGAAATGTTCATGGGCAAAATTTGCAATTTGCAAAAACGGCTGATCGATTAACAGATCTAACTCATCTCATTTTAAAATCTTCAATTATTTGAAAGTTCTTCAATAATCGATTAATCGAGTGTACATCCTAGTATCACTTCCAACAACTTCGCTAAGTATGATTCAAATCGGTTCATTACTGCCATATAAACCGATCTGCTGATTAGATTGCGCTCTCTAGAGCGCAATCGTTGAGGACTTCCAACAAATGTGCCAAGTATGGTCTAGATCAGTCCATAAACTGATATAGCAGCCATATAAACCGACCTCAATTTGGTTAAAATTTTGCATATGTCGTATGACTTCAACAACTGTGCCAAGTATGGTCTTAATCGGTGAATAATCTGATATAGCTGCTTTATAAACCGATCTCCCACTTTGACACTATGAGCCACTAGAGGGCGCAATTTTTATTTAATTTGCCGGAAATTTTGGAGGTGGTATTTTTCTAAGACTTTTAACAATCATGAAAAGTACGGTCCATATTGGTCAATAACTTGATGTAGCTCATATATATATTGAAAAAGTCATTCAAAGATCTTCAAAAGAAGACAAATGCGATCCATGGTGGGGGGTATATAAGATTCGGCCTGGCCGAACTTAGCACACTTTTATTTGTTATACCAACCACCGACGGATGGTTGTCATTCCGTCATTCCGTTTGCAACACATTGAAATATCTATATCCGACCCTATAAAGTATATATATTCTTGATCAGCGTAAAAATCTAAGACGATCTAGCCATGTCTGTCCGTCTAACCGTCTGTCTGTTGAAATCACGCTACAGTCTTTAAAAATAGAGATATTGAGCTGAAACTTTGCACAGATTCTTTTTTTGTACATTAGAAGGTTAAGTTCGAAGATGGGCTATATCAGACTATATCTTGATATAGCCCCATATAGACCGATCCGCCGATTTAGGGTCTTAGGCCCATAAAAGCCACATTTATTATCCGATTTTGCTGAAATTTGGGACAGTGAGTTGTGTTAGGGCCTTCGGCATCTTTCTTTAATTTGGCCCAGATCGGTCTAGATTTTAATATAGCTGCCATATAGACCGATCCGCCGATTTAGGGTCTTAGGACTATAAAAGCCATATTTGTTATCCGATTTTGCCGAAATTTGGGACAGTGATTTGTGTTTGACATCCTTCTTCAATTTGGCCCATATTGGTCCAGATTTGAATACAGCTGCCATATAGACCGATCTCTCGATTTAAGATCTTGGGCCCATAAAAGGCGCATTTATTGTGCGATTTCGCTGAAATTTGGGACAGTGAGTTGTGTAAGGCCCTTTGACTTCCTTCTTCAATTTAGCTCAGATTGGTCCAGATTTGAATATAGCTGCCATATAAACCGATCTCTCGATTTAAAGTCTTGGGCCAATAAAAGGCGAATTTATTGTCCGATGTCACTGAAATTTGGGAGCATAAATAATGCATTTTCGCCGGATTATGACGAAAGATGGTTTACACCCGAGGTGGTGGGTATTCAAAGTTCGGCCCGGCCGAACTAAACACCTTTTTATTTGTTTTTTACCTGTTTCGTCTGACTTCAGGGTTGCCATGTGTCCCGTATTCCTAGCTTCAGTAGCATTTTGACATTCCTTGTCGGGTCATAGGTTGTTTGGGGAAGGTTTTTGTTACCCAAGTACCGATTTTTTATACAGTTTGGTAATTTTTAGAAACAGCGGAGAAATATTTTTCATATCAATGAGGGCTTTGTGATTCAAGTGTTAGCTCAATGATAATCGAAGACCACTGTGTTGCTGAGGTTAGCATGTCCGCCTATGAATCTGAACGCCATCCTCAAGAAGACAAATCGGTTAATAGGGGACCATACTTTTCATATACGTTTTCATAACACAACATCATATGCAGAAGTTCAAATACTCTTCAAAAATATAGTTTGTAGCTGTTGAACGCGAATATATCCATTACAATCTGAGGGTTTATACAAAAGCCCTTCTCAGCTTTAATTTTTTTTCCCATGAGGTTTTAACTTTTGAATTCGCCTTCTCATTTTCAATTCAATAAACTTCACTTACCCTTGATTTAAAACGGCTTTCATTTTTCTTTTGCAGGTTCACGTTATCTAATTCTATACCTGAAAATATCGAGTTGCTCAGAAATTCCATGTACCATGTATCGTGGTACCACAGTCCATGTGGATGTTATATTCGATGACGATGGTAAGTTAGGGGAGAACTAAAAATAAGGTAAACAAAAAAAATTTAGGCCAACAACATGATAAACTATTATTGGCGAGGAATTGTTTTCATTTAAAGGGGGTCAATGTCCAATACTCAGCGTCAGTGAATGTGATAGGTAATAAACTCAGTAGGCAAATCTGTCATATTTTAAACAGTTTCAAAAAAAAATTTCCTTACAATTGAATAAAAAAAAAACTTAATTTTTTTATTTTTAGATAACAATACCACATTCCTGAAACATGAAGTTCAATGGATATTGAATTCCATTAAAACAGATGCCCATATTACTCCCGACCCTTGCGAAGGTGATGAGGAATGCATATCCACTGATAATGATGGCAAATCTTATTGGGCATCGGTGCTTGTCAATAGTACACTGCCCACGGTAATGAAAGGATGAATGAAATCCATAATTTCTTTGACAAATATTAATTTTTTAATGTTGTTTCTGTTTTAGATTACTGGTACCATGAAGTGGGAAGCTGTTAATCAATATTTCCAGAAAGTGCTTTGCTTCAAAGTCCCTATAACGATTAAGAGTTGCCAAAAGTGTAGACAAACTGAACCTACAATAAATGTTCACATATAAAATATTTAAAAGCATTAATTAGAGTTTCTTTGATTCTTTTTTAAACTGAAAGGAGTTTGATGACAAGGATTCTGAACCAACCCTGATCCAGAGTTAATTGCCATTACCTTTATCCCTTGCTCACCTCCTTACAATTGTCCAGCTCTCCGCTGGCAGATGCTTATTCTATCCTTCATGCAGCCTGAGCATTGCTTCGTCCTCTAATACTGGAGGGGGAATCCACACTCGCAGCGTCGTCCAGCAGGGGATCTGATCATTCGGGACCAGCTCTTCATGGCAGGCCAACGGAGGTCAAGGCCACCGATGCAGGTCGAAAGAAAATCCAGAGCTTTTTTATTACCGACCGCGATGACTTTGACGCCCTTCAGCCGCTTGGCACCATCGAAACCCGCGAAGGAGTCATCCTCGCCTTTTCCAATGACTTCCGATAGAGCTCGGAGAATCTTCTCTTCGACTAATAACCTTCTCTCAGTGGATAGCCGGCCTTCAGGATTGTTCCTGTCCAGGATAGCCATCTGTAATTCAGGCGCTGATGACAAACAGGCCAATTTCTTGGCCCTTTTGCCATCAGGCGCCTGTGCATCGCCAGATTGCTGCCGTTTGTTCCCTGGCGTGGGCTTGTCATTTGAGTGACATACCCTTGTCGGGAGGACACTCTCCAGACCAACCTTCCTGGCTCCTGCGACAGGATCAACGAAAGGCCTCGGCTAAACAGTTTTGCTCTTTTCTGGGCCTGGTATTATGTACGCGGTGCTTCCAATGGCGGTCTTGGTATTGTTTGCAGCGTATGTTGTAGTTGTTGTAGTGTTCGCGTCGGTGCCAGTTCCAGTATCGCACGATGTAGCAGAGGGCAGCATTCGTTCCACGTTAGTAGTATCCATCATAGACTCGTACTTCCTGACGTGGAACCTATGCTTGGGCATCAAATGCTTGTCACGGATCGTCAGAGTGGCTGGCTCTAGACCCTTCATCTTCCTTAGATACCGTAACGAGCGTTTGTAGCCTTCGTCTCGTTTCTGTTGCCCTTTTCTGGGCCTGGTATTATGCACGCGGTGCTTCCACTGGCGGTCTCGGTATTGTTTATAGCGTATGTTGTAGTTGTTGTAGTGTTCGCGTCGGTGCCAGTTCCAGTATCGTACGATGTAGCAGAGGGCAGCATGCGTTCCATGACAGTAATACTCATCATAGACTCGTACATCCCGACGTGGAACCTATGCTTGCGTATCAAACGCTTGTCACGGATCGTAAGAGTGGCTGGCTCTAGACCCTCCATCTTCCTCAGATCTCAGATACCGTAACGAGCCTTTGTAGCCTTCTTCTCGTTTCAGCTCGTCTGTCTTCTGTACTTTCCGCCTGCCCTTTCCGCGAGGTTCCTGCCACACCACCAGGAGTTGAGGTTCCGGCTGCTGTCGGTTCTGAGGAGATCATCTGGACGTCCTCTTCATCCGTTTCGTAAAGCTGGATCGTTCCAACTCCCGAGAGTCCATTGCAGGAATCCTCGCAAGAAGCCAAGCCAATGTTGTCTTCTCGGGTCAGTATACCGTGTGTAGAGTTTGGACAAAGTGTATGTTGTGTGCCTGTTTGTTGTGTATAACATGAGCTCCCATATAAACCGTTCTCCCGATTTCACGTCTTGAGCCCCTGTCCGATTGAACTGAAATTTTGCATGTAGTCTAAACCGATCTCCCAATTTGACTTCTTGAGCCCCTGGAAACCGCATTTTTTCTCCGATTGAGCTGAAATTTTGCGTGTAGTATTCTGTTACATCGATCTATAACCTGATATAGCTCCCATATAAACCGATCTCCCGATTTGACTTCTTGAGCCCTTACAAGCCGCAATTTGTGTCCGATATGGCTGAAATTTTGCATGTGGTGTTATGTTATGACCTCCAAGTACCAAGTTTCAAGTACGGTCCACATCGGTCCATAACCTGATAAAGCTTCCACGTAAACCAGTCCTTGTTCGGTTCCTAGAGGTATGAAGAAGGTTGTATAACATTTTAGCCCAATCGGATGAAAATTATCGATTCATTGTCGGAGCGCTTATTTTTGTTTAATTTTCAAAAAATTTTACTTTGCCGAAAGTATTAATCGGAAAAATATCAATCAATATTCAGACAAAAAAATAAAATATCGATTGTATCGATAATGCCATGGATATGTTGCCAGCTCTATTTCTATGGCACACGAATTCACGCATCCTCAATGTCCAGAAATGCCGCCAGTGGGTAGTCCCCTTTCAATATATATGCCTTTCTAGTTGATGTACCACTTGATGCAGTGCTGAGTCCACACACCTGCCCTTAATATAGGCATGCTGGCAGTTAGATAAGAAGAGTGTTCCCAAACATTTCCTGATATGAAAGTCCAAAATTCTCTCCGGCGTCTTAACGAGGAAAGAGGCGATTGTATTTGGCCTCTTCATGACTTTGGAGCCGATATGGCAACCCATCGGCTACTTCGGCTTTGTTGTTCTTCAACTAGGTAACTGCTACCCTGACTTAGTTCTAAAAGGGCGTCATCAGCAATCTGTTCTGTGGCAACCTTGTTGATGCTAATATCGCATATCAACGGCTGTATGAGATGTGCTGACAACTAGCATATCACCTCCAGTCTTACATAATTCAGTTGGCAATCCATCGGCTCCTTCTGTCTTGTTGTTCTGCAGCCAAGTAATTGCAACACAGACATAATTCTCACTGGGCGTCATCAGGGATCGGTGTTGTGATAAGCTCGTCTTATGCTATTATCGGATACCAACCAAGATGTTTTTTTCTTAACTCCCCCATCCTATGGTGGAGGGTATAAAAAAAAACATTACACACAAAACGATTTAAAAAATTTCACAAAAATTTCATTTCAAAGCGGGTTGAGCTCGACCTTTTTCAATAGTTAAATGGAATAAATTTTTTTTAGTTATTAATAGGCAAAAGTTCATTCGTTCGTACAACAGGATATAACTTTTGAGAAAAAAAACTCAAAAAGTCATCACCCTAATGTGCATTCAGTCGGTAGCTGCGTACAGATTCACGACTATTACGCTGCTTGATCTAGATGCTCCCTTATGTTGTGCTAAACCTCTCACACTAAAAGATCCATCTCTGGAAGTTGGTTAGCTGACATGTAATTGTGACTTCGCACAGAAAAGATCTTTGCCTTGGGGTCGTTGGTGATCGGAAGCGTTATGCCATTCCTCTGTTCATGTAGCGAACAATATGACTGAAGATTTGGTGGCATATACTCGTCATGTATTCAAATTTGGAGGCCACCGAGGCGTAGAGGTTAGCATGTGCGCCTATGCGGACGAACAGTGTTTTTTTTCACGGCGCTATATTTTTTACCGTCCTTTTGACATTTCTCTTCAGTAAGGTTTGTCATTTCATGTTGGAAAGATATACGAGCCAATAACGGGTCGAAATTATCAACATTTATTGCCAAAATTCGGAGTCAGGTCTTAACGTTAAGAGCTTCAGCAATGTGGCTCTTTTCTGGCTGAATGGCTACTTCAATAAACAAAATATGCGTTATTGGTCAGGCAGCAATCCACACAAACCATTATTATTGTATTCTGAAAAAATTAAGGTTTAATGCGGTTTATGGGCCGGCGTCGTCATTAAGCCGTACTTCTTCTGTGATGATCAATACCGGCACAATGAGTCAAAATTATTAAAATTTACTACCGAAATTCGGATTCAGTGGTCTAAACGTTAAGAGCTTCAGCATTGAGGCTCATTTCTGGCTGAATGCCTTCGTCAATAAACAAAATATAAGTTATTGATCGGGAAGCAATCTACACGTATCATCATCATTGCATCCCAAAAAAATTGAGGTTTGGTGCGGTTTATGGGCCGGCGTCGTCATTGGCCCTTACTTCGTCCATGATGATCAAAACCGACACCTAACTGTGAATGGGAATCGCTACCGTTCAATGACGACCGAACATTTTTGGACGAAGAAATGGTTTAGTCGATTGGCCGCCTCGTTCGTGCGATTTCAACTTCGTATGAATATCGAACGCAAAATTCCAGCAGTATCGAGCGATTTATGCTTGTAAACTGGCGAAAATTAGGTTCAGCGTCTGATGCCATTATATTACCCCGGTGCCCGGGGTAATATAATGGCATCGAACGTACTTCCACAGAAATAAAGAATTTCATTGAAATCCACAACCGTTTTTGTTTTAAATAAAATTTTTTTAGCACTTTTATTGAAAAACCCGATATAAAAACTTCTTCCAAAATAGGTTTTGCACTGCTGTAGGCCTTTCAGACTGGATTATAAAAAGTAGATTCTTTATCATTGAGCTTAAAGTTGTCTTGCCGATCCTTATAATGATGGAAGGTCTTGTGACCTTGTGTCTGTTTGAATATTCTGGTCTATTTTCGTTGATTGCATTCTTAAAACTAATCAATTCTGTTCGGTACATGTCTCTTATGATAGTTTGATCCGATTTTAACGGCTCAAAGTACATAACACCTCGCTGATCCTACCAAATGCAGGCAATTACTTCGGTGCCGTAGATAATTGGCTTCGTCATTGATTTGGAGAGATGGCTGTGCTCCGCACATGACTTTTGTCGGCTTAAAGTTATCGTAATATAATCATTTAACATTATTCGATAACCTTCAGGTGTTATTTTCCCTAAATGAAAATAGTTTATCACACAATCGGTAACTTTTAGCAGCTGTTTTGTTTAAATAAAAAAAGGTTACCAGACTGCCCGCAAAACGTCGGCAATCAAGCCTTCTCGCCAAAGACAGTCTAGGCAGAAAAACTTAATTTTAGATGATGAACGGTTCAAATTGGCTATATAAGGTCTTTTTCTCATCCTTTTCTATCGAAGTAGTCATTCTCTTTCTTTATTTTAAATTAAAGTGTTTCCGTTTCATTTCCAGTTTGTTCTATTTTCATCTTCCTCCTCCTTCTTTTATGCATGTCCATATGGGGGACTACCCTGGTAAATCAAAAGTTTTCTTTTACCATCAAATTGCCATTTGCCTTAATTGAATTTTAGCTAAACAATTGAATTAAAATCAAATATATTAATTTAGAATTCAAAACTTTAATTGTTATGCTTTTTTGCACACCCCATGGCTCATGGGCACACATAGTAGCACATAATTGATTGATCAATATCAATTTAAAATGAATTTTCAAATTCAAACGTTTGTTTTTCTTTAGTTCTGTGCGTTTTTTTTTAATTGAAATGCAACGCATCTTCTGTAATTTAACAGGCAACGAATATGTTTCTCACACACACACACAAACATTCAGTCATTCACAAAAGCCAGCAGCAGGCAGGCAAGCAGGCGAAAGTCATTTTCCCACTTGTGATGAGCGTAACAGTGGAGGAGTTATGTGCTGTTATTTGCTAAAGAGACAAAAACTGCAAACTAAAAAACCCCCCAAAGCAGCAGCAGCAGTGACAACAACAACACAAACACTCTGCAATGCAGTGAGTGAGTGAATGAATGTCGCCCCTCCAATAATGGCAGCAACACAAATCAATGCTTAATGCACATGCTATAATACTTTGGGGGCAACACAACAGCAGGCAGCAGTCGTTGCCTACAAACCCATTGGCGCTGCGTCGCTGTCATCGTTGTGTTTGTTTGTTTGTTTGTTGGTTTTCTTTCTTCGTTGAGTTATAGTGTGTGAAGTTGGGGCCAGTGTGTGAAATGTTGCTGCTGCTGCTGCAGCGCAGTGCCGTTAGTGCTAAATAAACTGTTGACAGCAACATACGCGCCTGTTTTCAAAATTGCGATCGATCAGTTTGTTTTCGCAGGAGCAACAAATTGGTTGTGTTTGAGAACGGCTGGCAAGTGCAAGTCAAAGTATACGGCGCGCGGTGACGATTGACTACGGCATACGCGGCAACGTTGGCGACAAGTAGAACAAACGGCAAAATACAAAAACAAAATATACCAACCTACCTATATAAACAAAAACCTAAATAAAAACACAACGATCTAATTGCGTCAAACAAGCAGAAGACGAAGAGGTTTCTTTCATTTCACATACCCATATTTATATAGTACTAACACACAAGCACACACAGACGTGTTAACTCACGCACATACGCATTTCACAAAACCATTGAAAAAGAATAACAACAACCATGTAACCACACTAAAAGAATAAGAAGCAGGCAAATTACATAGCCTTTGCAACAAAACACTTTCTTCGCTTTGCAGTAAATCAAAAATAGTTCAGCAAGAAAAAATTAAACAAAAAAAAACGCCGACCAACCGACCGCTCGACCAACAAATAAATGCAAAAACACCAAAAAATCGCAAAACTAAAGAAAAAACTTTTCAGTTTTTCAAATGTGTAAAACGGTTCAACTCTCTACATGGGGAAAAATATAACAAAAAAAGTTTATTTTATGTAAAAAAAAATAATATGAAAATGTGATATTTGGTGAATACAAAAAAAAAACAAGCAAGGATAGAATATAATCGGGCTTTTTGCTAAAAAATAATTGCCCTATAGGCACCAAATAACAAAACAAAAGTTTCTATTTCAATCTATGGTAAAGAAGAATACCTTGGTGTGATCAACTTAAAAATGTGGTTAAAACTTAATGTCAATGCCAAATACCTATAAACAATACTGTTTAGTAAAATAGCACCAAATTTATATTTTTTTTATTTTTATAGTACAGAACACATTGAAACATTTACTGGTCAATTGAAGTGCTATAAATTTCAAAAGGTAAATGGTAGGCTGTTATGGTGTGATGTACTACAGGGTAGCTGACACTAAGTGTTACCAATTCAAATTACCACTTTTTTGTTTCGAAATATTTTTCATTGATTAAAATGACAAAAAATGTGGAAGTAATCTAAATTTCAGTATCCATTTACCATATGATCGATATGACCCTGTTTTGCCTTGACTATTGCTCTGAGTCGATCAAAAAACGAACTGCCAGATGCACGAATATAATCTGCCGGTATTTTGGACCATTCCTGAACAATGACTTTTTAGCGCATCCATATTGCCATATTTTTTAGTATTTATCTTGCTTTCTGATATGGCCCAAATAGAAAAGTCCTTCGGATTTGTATCTGGGGCGAATTGGACTGTCACTGGGTGGAAGTGCGCAACATGTTTGTATACCCTCCACCATAGGATGGGGGTGTCATTCTGTTTGTAACACCTCGAAATATGAGTCTAAAACCCCATAAAGTATATATATTCTCGATCGTCATGTCATTTTATCCGTTCGTCCATGTCCGTTCATCCATCCGTCTGTCTGTCGAAACCACGCTAACTTTCGAAGGAGTAAAGCTAGGCGCTTGAAATTTTGCACAAATACTTTTTAGTAGTGTAGGTCGGTTGGGATTGTAAATGGGCCAAATCGGTCCATGTTTTGATAAAGCTGCCATATAAACCGATCTTGGTTCTTGACTTCTTGAGCCTCTAGAGGGCGCAATTCTCGTCCGATTTGATTGAAATTTTGCACGTGGTGGTTTGGTGTTACTCCAACAACAACTGCGCTAAGTATGGTTCAAATCGGTCTATGCTTTTATATAGCTGCCATATAAACCGATCTTGGGTCTTGACTTCTTGAGCCTCTAGAGGGCGCTATTCTCTTCCGATTTGGCTGAAATTTTGCATGAGGTGTTTTGTTCTGACTACTTATAACTGTGCTAAGTATGGCCCAAATCGGTACATAACCTGATATAGCTGCCATATAAACCGCTCTGGGATCTTGACTTCTTGAGCCTCTAGAGAGCGCAATTCTCATCGGATTTGGCAGAAAAATATTGTACAACGGCTTCCCTCATGACCTTCAACATAAGTGTCTAATATGGTCTGAATCGATCAATAGCTTGATACAGCTCCCATATAAACCGATCTCCCAATTTTGCTTCTTGAGCCCCTACAAGGCGCAAATCTTATCCGAATGAACTGAAATATTACATAATGACTTCTACAACGTTCAACATTCATTTATGGTCCGAATCGGACTATAACTTGATATAGCTCGAATAGCATAACAGTTCTTATTCAATATTCTTTGTTTGCCTAAAGAGATACCGCGCATAGAGCTCGACAAATGCGATCCATGGTGGAGGGTAGCAACAAAGTGTCACTCTGTGCCACGTAGCACAGTGTTGCCACTTAGTTGTATTCGTTGGACAAAAATAGTTAGAGTTAACATAGAGCTCTAAAACTTTACACACAGAGGTACATTTGAGTGTAATGTAGAAAAAGGTCCAAACCGATCTATAACCTAATATAGCTCCCATATAAACCGATATCCCGATTTTACTTCTTGAGCCTCCAGAGGGTGCAATTATTATCCGTGGGTCTGTCCGTCCGTGTGTCCGTCCCTCCGTCTATATACACCGATCTGACGATTTAGGGTATTAAACACGTAAAAGCCTAATTTTTTGTCCGATTTCGCTGAAATTTGAAACAGGAAGTTGCACTAGGGGCCCGATATTCAAACCGAATAAGGGTCATATCGAACCATATTTACCTATAGCGGGCATATAGACCTATATGCCGATTTAGGGTCTTAAGCCCGTAACAGGTGCATTTACTATCCGATTTCGCTGAAATTGAAAGCAGTGAAATTTTTTAAGCTTCCCGACACAGACTCAAATATGGTTGAGACCATATTTAGATATAGCTGTCATATAGACCGATCTCCCGACTTAAGTCCATAAAAACTGCAAAAAAAATTTTATCCGATTTCGCTGAAATTTGAAACAGTGAGTTAAATAAAACCTTCCGATATCTGACTCAAATATGATTCAGATCGGTCCAAATTCAGATATAGCTGGCATGCACAGACCGATCTGGCGATTGGGGGGTTTTGAGCCCATAAAAGCTGCATTTATAAACGGATTTCGCTGTAACTTGAAACAGTGAGTTGTTTTAACCCTTCCGTTATCACACTCTAATATGGACCAGATCGTAAAATATTTAAATACAGCTGTTATATAGACCGATTTGCCGATTGAGGGGGTCTCAAGCCCATAAAAGCTGTAATTATTATCCGATTTCGCTAAAATTTGAGTCAGTGAGAGGTTTTAAGCCTCTCGACACTCGACTCAAATAGGGTTCAGATTGGACCATATTTAGATATAGCTGCCATTAAGACCGATCTGCTGATTAAGGGTCTTAAGCCCATATAAGCCGCAGTTATTATTCGATTTCGTTGAAATTTTAAGCGTATCGATATCCGAATCAAATATTGTTCAGATCAGATATAGCTGCTATATAGAGCGATCTGCCAATTAAGGGGCTTGAGCCCATAAAAGCTGCATATATTACCCAATTTCGCTGGATCTTGACACAGTGACTTGTATTATGCCTCCGACATCTGTCACAAATATGGTCCAGATCAGACCTAATTTAGATATAGTTGCCATATAGACCGATCTTAAAAAAAAGCGTATGTTTTGCCCGATTTCTGGACCTGAATCAAATATGATCCAGACCAGCCCCCATTTGCATATAACTATGAATGAGTGGAGATGCTATTCGAGAGGATGGTTAATTTATCCATGGTGGTGGGTATACAAAGTTCGCCACGGACGAACTTAACACGTTTTTACTTGTTAATTATAATAAATAACCCTGTTTCCAAAAAGGGGCCGAAAAATAATTTTTTACAAATTATTCCAAAAATTGGAAGTTCGTGCGCCCGAAATTTTGCTTTTTTGATTCAGGACACTTCATCGAAGACCCCTGAAAAAGCATTAGAGCGGCTCAAGTCAGCCTTTTTTAGATGCACTCCTTTAATTTTTACAGTAATTGCTTTATTTGTTCCTCTTATTTAAAACTAACGGTACTAATCATATGTGTCTGTGACACCTGTCGTTGACAAATGAGCTTTCAGTTATGTCCCCTTTAAGATTTTTTTCTATTTTGGTACCCCAAGTAAAAAGAAATCCATTTTGCTTACGTATTTTTAATTTTAATTTAATCTCCCGATTTGACATCTTGAGGCCCTAGAAGCCCCACAAAATGTCATCCAATTAGGAAAAAAATGTTTACGTCATGTTCTGCTGCAACTCTCAATGGTCGTGCCAAGTATGGTCCAAATCGGTGTATAACCTGATATAATTCTCATATAAACCGATCCCCGATTTGACTTCTTGAACCCTAGATGCCGCAACTGTTGGTAGGTTTGGGTGAAATTTTGCACTTAGTGTTTTCTTATGACTTCCTACATCCATGGTAAGTATATTCTGATGTAGCTCCCATAAAAATCCATTTCCAATTAGTCTGTTATGGCAGAAATTTGGTTCAGTTCAGTTTGTATATTTTTTTGGCACAATCTATGGCGGCGGGTTGGCAATATTAGGCCCGGCCGAACTTGGCAAAGTTGTCACTGGTTTTAAATTAATAACTGTTCATCCGATCAAAATGGATATGTTTTAGCAATTTTATTTTTCAGTGTAAGTGTGCGATGCATCACCATCAGCTGCAGCAGCAGCAGTGACTCAGGTTTCTTGTTGTGAAGAATTTGCATAGAACACATTTAAATTGAACGCAATTTATTGATTTTTGCTTAAGACACACTAACGGTCCCCAACGGGCGGGGAGCACTAACAAACAAACAGACAGATAGGCGGACGGACGGACGGACGGACGTAGGGTAACCATTGAATGTTTTACCGAGGGCGCCTGTGGGGGAGTTAAAGACCAATGAAACAAAGAGAAACCGAGAGCGAGAGAGAGAGAGACAGAGAGAGAGAACAAGAGCAAGGCACAAGCGTACCATGTAATGTCATACTGTGTGGTGCAGCAGTGTCACATCAAGGAAGAACGTCAGAGGTTTTCTTTTTCTGTTGTTGTTTTTTTTTTGTTGCTTTTTTCTGAAGTGTGAAACAGAAAACGGAAAACAAAAGTGTCAACAAAACAAGCCTAACAGTTTTAATTAAGTGTAATAATCCTTAAAATAACAAACGAAACAAACACATACGCACAACAGCTCACACACACACGCACACACAAGCCAACAGCCAAACCGACCACATGTGTCGTTTACGTATCCCCACAATAAAACTACAAGAATTGATGACAGTCAGGCAAGCAGGCAGGCAGGCAGGCCAGCAATACCACCAACAAACAACGTTGCGACAATCAACTACAACACAGCAACACCAACAACAATGTCATTGTGCAACAACATGTAAAAAAAAAACAAAAACAAAGCCTCCTGCCATTCTTGTTGGCCTCTACCGATGATTGCCCAGCACTTCAAATGAATAAATATTTAAAATAACTGAATGTTTCATCATCATCCTCTACGAGTATAAAAGCCTGCCTGCCTGCCTGCCTGCATGCATGCATGCATCCCCATCCCATCCAAAGAACCCATTCACAGCGTGGTGCACTGTGGTTTTCTTCTAAATCGTTACCTTTGAAATGCAGGACCTAAGAGGATACTTTAGAGGCTTAATATTATAAGAACATTGTCAATTGAAATCCAAAACGCTTACACACAAAACAGCAGAAAACAAAACAAACAAAAAATAGCAGCAACAACAACAATCTCAAATGGGGGGAAAATAAGTAGTAAAAGAAAGCCTAGTACGAAACAATCCATATATGTATGTACACATGTACCCTCTTACTTTGTGTGCAGTACTTATGGCAGTAGGAAATTCAATGCATTAAGCTCTTAATGGCCCAGCAGCTATTAAGGAATGTCAAATGCCAACATTTTTTTTTGATAAAATAAAAAAATTATTGCTAAAAATCTCATTATCATAAATAATTTTCTATGAAATTTGGATTTTTTATTTAAATTTTATAGAAATTTAAGTTTGGTAGAATTTTTCAAAATAATTTTCGAGATTTTATCTGCTTCTTGATTTTTTTATACCCTCTATCATAGGATGGGGGTATACTAACCTAGTGTTTCCGTTTGTAACACATCGAAATATTGATCTGGGACCCCGTAAAGTATATATATTCTGGATCATCTCGACATTCTGATTCGATCTGGCAATGTCCGTCCGTCCGTCTGTCGAAACCACGATAGAGGTCGAACGCGTAAAGCTAGCCGCTTGAAAATTTGCACAGATACTTAATATCGATGTAGGTCGTTGGGGATTGCAAATGGGTCATATCGGTTCAGATTTAGATATAGCTCCCATATAAACCGATCTCCCGATTTGACTTCTTGAGCTGAAATTTTGCACAGAGTGTTCTTTAATGAATTCCAAACACTGTGCCAAGTATGGTTCAGATCGGTCTATAACCTGATATAGCTTCTATATAAACCCATCTCCCGATTTGACTTCTTGAGCCCCTTGAAGCCGCAATTCTTGTCCGATTTGGCTGAAATTTTGAACATAGTGTAATCTTATGACTTCCAAACACTATGCCAAGTATGGTTCAAATCGGCCTATAACCCGATATAGGTCCTATTTTAAACCGATCTCTCGATTTATGTTCTTGGGCCCCTGGAAGCCGCAATTTTTATCCGATTTGTCTGAAATCTTGCAGATAGTGTTCCGTTATGACTTCCAACAACTAAGCCAAGTACGGTCTATAACCTGACATAGCTCCCATATAAACTGATCTCCCGATTTGACTTTTTCAGCCCCTGGAAGCCGAAATTATGACTTTCAAACACTGTGCCAAGTACGGTCCAAATCGGTCTATAACCTGATATAGCTACCATATAAGTCGATCTCCCGATTTGACTCCTTGAGTCGATCATCGGTTCCTAGTTTTATGCGGTTCCTAGTCTTAATCTATAAGATTAAGATCTATAACCTGATATAAATAGCTGCCATATATTGGGTTGCCCAAAAAGTAATTGCGGATTTTTCATATAGTCGGCGTTGACAATTTTTTTCACAGCTTGTGACTCTGTAATTGCATTCTTTCTTCTGTCAGTTATCAGCTGTTACTTTTAGCTTGCTTTAGAAAAAAAGTTTAAAAAAAGTATATTTGATTAAAGTTCATTCTAATTTTTATTAAAAATGCATTTACTTTCCTTTGAAAAACCCGCAATTACTTTTTGGGCAACCCAATAAACCGATCTTGGAACTTGACTTCTTGAGCCACTAGAGGGAGCAATTCTTATCCGAAGGGACTGAAATATTACCCAATGACTTCTACTATGGTCTTCAACATTCAATTGACTTATGGTCCGAATCGGACTTTAACTTGATATATGGCCAATAGCGTAATAATTCTTGTCCTTTATTTTTTGTTTGCCTAAAAAGAGATACCGCGCAAAGAACTCGACAATTCGATCCATGGTGGAAGGTATATAAGACTCGGACCGATAGAACTTAGCACGCTCTCACTTGTTATATTAAAGGTTCGTTCGGTCTGTTTGTGTTTGCATAAACTCATTGAAATGTTTTTTTATACCCTCCACCATAGGAAGGGACTATACTAACTTCGTCATTCCGCTTGTACTTGCTTACTTTAATTGGCTAAGACAGAACATTTGTTCCATTAATCGAAAGTAGAAGAGTTTTTCCCAGCGCCTCCATCTTCTGCGCTCATTTTTTAATCTATGACACCAAGTTTCGAGGTTTCCCCCACCACTTGATCTTTCCATCGGACTTTTGGTCTTTCCGGTTTTGCGTGTACCATCGTGTTTGCCTTCAAAGGACTTCATTGCTGTAGCATCTTCATCTCTTCTGACAACATGACCTTGCTAAGGCACCCCTTGTATTTTCATACGTGTGACTACGTCGTCATACAGCTCATACCGATCGTGGTTCATACGACGCCTATATTCTCCATTAAGGCAAACATATATTTTACGAAAGAATCTTTTTCTCAAACACTCCAAGCACTGACTCGTCTGCTTTCACCAGTACCCATGCCTCAGAACCATATAACAACACGGGTAGTATCGGTGTCGTGTATAGTGTAATCTTCGTCTGTCGAGAGGTGACCTTGATTCTAAACTGGTTACTTAGTCCAAAGAAGCATCTGTTTGCCAGTGTTATTCTTCGCTTTATCTCAAAACTGGTGTCATTCGTTTCGGTTACGGCGGTGAGATAAGATGAAGTTGCTGACTATCTCAAGGTTGTGGTTCCCAACATTCTCCATTTTGTTTATTTGATCGGTTGGCGTTTTGGGAGTTGATAGGATCCATTTCGTTTTATCTCCACTTACTACCAGACCCCTTCTCTCTGATTCTTTTACGATTCTTTCAAAGGCTGCAGTTACTACATCCGGTGCCCGACCTATGATGTCGATGTCGTCGTTTAATCTCCTCCAACAGTTTATTAAAGAGATCACACGATAAGCTGCATTATTGCCTGAAACCTCATTTGGTATTGAACGATTCGGAGAGTCTTATTAATTTTGCAGAGACACCAAACTCAGACATGGCTTGAGCTACCTTTGAACGTAAAGGGGTATCGAAAGCGGCTTTGTAGTCAACAAAGAGATGGTAGGTTTGATTTGTCCTTCTCGGGTCTATTCCAGGATTTTGGCGTAGTGTGAAAATCTGCTCCAGGTTGGATTTACCAGGTCTAAAGCCGCGTTGATAGGGCCCAATTATCTCACTCACATAGCACGCTCGGGAGTATCTTGTATGCAATGGGGAGCAGACTTATTCATCTGTAGTTGGCACATTTCGTCTTGTCTTCCTTCTTGTGTACGGGACAAAGTATGCTAAGATTCCAATCATCGGGTATGCGTTCTTCTAGCCAGATTGCCCAGATAAGGTGATGCATACTCCTTATCAGCGTCTCGCCTCCGGTCTTAAATAGTTTAGGGGGTAACCCGTCGGCTCTTGCTGCCTTGTCGGGTCTCCGTTCTGACTAGGAGGTAGACTTATCAGCGTGTCGCCTCCGGTCTTAAATAGTTTAGGGGGCAACCCGTCGGCTCTTGCTGCCTTGTTGTCGAGTCTCCGTTCTGACTAGGAGGTAGACCTTCTATACCATCATCAGGGATTAGTTCTGCGGTATCCTCTTTCGCGCCATCGTCGGACACTAGCAGCTTATTAAAATGTTCTTTCCATATCCTCAGCACACTATCTGTATCAGTTACCAGATTTCCTTCTTTGTCTCTGCAAGAGCCAGTGCCGCTCGGCCTCTCATTGAGACTCTCCCCTCGTTACCGCTGATTGTCCGCGACTGCCGTTGCAGCTACTCCGTATGCAGCATTCCACTATCTGCAACCTGTGGACGCGCCCGGTAGCTCCAGTCTGTGTGGTGCTCAGAGCTATCTCGTGCCGGAGGGAGAAGGAGAGCTTTCATCAAGCAATTGGGTCAGTCAAGTGGAGCATGCTGTTGCCATCTGTTATTTTTGCAGCTTTTTAGCTTCCAGCTTCCCTGCTGTGTACTTTCCTCGCCATCTATTACAAGACGATCAATTTGGTTTCTTGTGTTTTGATCGGGTGACAACCATGTTGCCGTGTGAATCCTTCGATATTGAAATCTGGTAGTGCTAACTACCATGTTTTTGAAATCTGGTAGTGCTAACTACCATGTTTTTTGCTGCGGCGAAATCTATTGGCCTCAATTCATTATGGGAACTTTCTTCGTGTAGGTTAAATTTTCCGACTGTTGGACCAAATATATTTTCTTTCCCTATTTCCAGAACGATTTTAATATCATGGGGGGGGGGGGGGCAGCGGTCGTAATCTCTCTTAAGGCGCTCATAGAAAATATACTTGGTCTGCTTGTCCTTGTCTTCCGTCGGGGCATGGGCATAAATAAGGCTGATGTTAAAGAAATCGGCATTTATGCGGATTGTGGCTAGTCTCTCATCCACTGGAGTAAGCTGGAGACAAGGTGTTTCAGTCTCCGACTAACCACAGCTAAAATCATGTCTCGTGTTATGGCAGCTATAGCATAGTTCGTTACCGTTTGGTGCTGTTGTGACGCCATTCCCCGCTAATCGCACTTCCTGTAAGGCGGTAATATCTGCCTTGTACTTTTTCAATACATCCGGTGCGTATACTGCACCTTCTCTATAAAGAGTCCGGACATTACAGGTGCAGATCCGCAAATCATGGTCCTTTTTTTCGTTTGCGTGGGTCGACAACGTTAGGGGGCTCCGTTTTTCCTATTATTTTCTTTCTCAGAGTAATTGTAATTTCATGAGGGCGGGTTACTGGCCCAGTGCCCCGCATGGGTTTTGTGGGATCACACATGTATCCCTAAGTGTCGCGAGCCGCTTGCTCCAAGATCCGACACTCGCCTCCAGCCGCCCCTATCCTAGGAGCAAACGCCGATGTTAGCCATTGTTTATTTAAAGGCGCCAATAACTCGCCTTATCATCTCGTGTAACATTGGCACTCAGTATTTAAGTAAGAGTCAGTGCCACCTGACTCCTCACTAAGACCATTCTCTCGAAATTGCTGACTGCCCGCGGCCGCATTTGCAGCTACTCTGCATAAAAACGAAGCTTTTCACTATCAGCAACCTGTGGACGCGCCCGGTTGCTCTCAGCTAATGTTCCCTTGAAAACATTGACCTCGAAGTATTGGTCTAAGACGATCTAGCCGTAATCCACCGCCCGACTGTCCGTACGTCATGAAAGTCGAAATTTGGCATAAATACTTATTATTGATGTACGTCGATTGGGATTGTAAATAGGCCAAATTGGTCCATGTTTAGGTATAGCTCCGATATAAACCGATCTGCGGATTATATTCCGTGAGCCTCTAGGAGGGGCTATTCTTAGCCCATTTGGCTGAAATTTTGCAGAAAAACTTCTGTTGCAACCAATATCCATGCCAGGAAAAAAATTTTCCCGTTTTAAAATTTTGAGATCTATAGAGGTCTCTATTTGTATTTGGTCCAATTCTTATCCGATTTGCTGAAAATTTTCTTTGTTATGTCCTCAAGCAGCCATGCCATGTATGGTCCTAATGAGTTCATAACATGATATAGTTCTCTTATAAACCGACCTTCCCATTTCAATCCTTGAGCATCTAGAAGGTGCAATACTTATCCGGTTTATCTAAAATGTTTCCTTTATGATTTCTGCTTTGACCTCCAACACTTGTACCAAGTATGGCCTAGTCCCATAGTCTGATTAGATCCCATATAAACCCATCTCTATATGGATTCTTTTAATCTCAACCGATTTCGACCGAACTCCTTGCATATTGTGATACTCATCGAGGAAACCGTTGGTATTACAATTTGAACAAATTTGCTTTGCTCGAAATTTGATACGGCTTGTTTAATAACCCATCTGGAAACATCCGCCAAGGTCTATTAAAATTGGTTCAGAATCAGATATAGCTCCCACTTTGTACTTATAAGGTAGTTGTAGGGTCGGCACCGCTCAACTTTTGCCTTCCCTCACTGGTTTGATTTAAATTCTAGATCTACTCTACTCTACTCTACTCTACTCTATTCTACTCTACTCTACTCTACTCTACTCTACTTTACTCTACTCTACTCTACTCTACTTTACTCTACTCTACTCTACTCTACTCTACTCTACTCTACTCTACTCTACTCTACTCTACTCTACTCTACTCTACTCTACTCTACTCTACTCTACTCTACTCTACTCTACTCTACTCTACTCTACTCTACTCTACTCTACTCTACTCTACTCTACTCTACTCTACTCTACTCTACTCTACTCTACTCTACTCTACTCTACTCTACTCTACTCTACTCCTGCCTCCAGCCTTTCCTTACCATCTATCCAAGGGAGACTTAATCCTCTATGATTGATTTATTCAAATTATGCTTCATTCTGCAATTTATTGGTTTATGCTGTCTTATTTTTCTTTAGCCGGGTACTGCTATATGGCCTAAGCCTGTAATTTCATAAGTATAGAGATATGTTAACGAAATTGTAAATAGGGTTAGGGAGCCTACAAATAAATGGCTATGTTTTGGGTCCAAAGGGTCCTCCAATAGGCTTCCGGAACGCCTAGGGCCCTGCATATTATCTGGTAAACACCTCACCGCTTGCTATTCTAGTTTTCATAAAAAAAATGCACCATCCCTTCAAAAATTGCAGAATTTTTCTCACACCAACATCACTGTGCCGTTTTGGTGACAATTGCATGAATCGCATCAATGAATTGGCAATCATCAACCATGGGGCTATTAACAAACGCAAGCAGCCACAAGCAAAGCAGGTAGTCAGCGAGGCGCAAAAGTGCGTTTGCACATAGTCTAATTCTAATTCTAATTGAATTCCGTTCGAATTGGGGTCTATGGGTGATTATTACGCGTTCTGCGGCAGTGACTGATCTTTAGGTTAAGTGAGGTGCATAAATGAATGGATGGATGGCTGCCAGGCAGTCAGCCTGCTCTGCCCTGCCCTATCCTATCCAAGCTACCCTGCCCAGCCACATGGGGATGTTAAGTTGGTTGATTGGTTTGTTTGTCGGTTATATCTAATGGTCTTGTTATGATGATGGTGATGATGAGTAGGAAGAAGAAGAAGGCGACGACGACGACACACAGCGTTTAAAACATCGAAGGGGCTTATTGTTTGTTGGCGCTCAAGGCATACGATTATCGGTTTTAATAACACACAAATACTGTAATAGTGACAAAATGCCAGCTAAGCTGATTGCTTTGCATTGCAAACGCACACGCACTCACACTCGCAATGGTATTCTCACATTTGCGAGAACACACTTTTCTGTGTACTGCAATGCGTAATAAATAAGCA
The DNA here is from genome assembly GCF_963082655.1 of Stomoxys calcitrans. Taxonomy (NCBI): domain Eukaryota; kingdom Metazoa; phylum Arthropoda; class Insecta; order Diptera; family Muscidae; genus Stomoxys; species Stomoxys calcitrans. Next base: position 36,477,156 of record NC_081553.1, on the reverse strand, counting down.
CGCACGTACCCAGGCACTCAATTATTGAGGCATCCATCTATCTATCCATCCATCCTCATTCACCCATGCACACGCACACACACAGGCACACACACAACCAGAGACCAGAGACAAGACAACAAACGCCCGTATGTAAATCAATTGCATTGCGTTGCATTGAATTGCATCGCAAGTACAAGTGACGACGTATGGCGTATTAACACTCGCATAGTGTTTACACCAACCACACACGGGTGCGTTTGAAGAAGAGAAGAGCGTAAGCTTAAATGTTTGTTTAAATGCGTGTGGGTGTTCCAATTTCCCCGAATGTGATGTTATTCCTCGATGTCGTCGTCCGTCGCTGCTGTAGTTTAGTCGTTTTGTTTGCTTTTGGTTTATAGGTACAATTCAATATGTGTGTGATTCATACGCAGTCAGAACAGAGTGTAAGTACTTCGACACTGATACACTCATTCATTGGGGTGCATTCGTACAAACTACGTCGGCTGGATGGGAAATTTTTAAAATTCGTTTCAAAGAAATATAAAATATAAGTAAGTTTGGTGGGAATACCGCAAACCGCATGATGTTCTTTTCAATTTTAAACGCTAAGGACCTCTGATAAGGTATCACAAAACTATTTTTCACCTTGGTAGTATCTTCACTAATGCTCGACATTCTGAGTCGATCTAGGTCATTGGGGATTGCAAATGGGCTATATCAGTCCAGATTTGCATATAGCCCCCATATAAACTGTTCTAAATTTCATCAAAATCGGATGAAAAATGCTCCTTTTATGGGCTCAATACTCTATATCGGGAGATCGGTCTATATATGGCAGCAATATTCAAATATGGTCCGATCCACAAAAGGGTTTAGGGGAGTACCAGAACTCGCCGTGTCAAATTTCATCGAAATAGGAGGAAAAATGCTCCTTTTATTGACTCACTACTTTATATCGGGAGTTCAGTCTATAAGGCAGCTATATCCATATAGTCCGATCTGGACCACATTTAACAGGAATGGGTAGGGGTCTACCAAAACACACTGTGCCAAATTTCTTCGTGTTGTGTTGCTATCTCTGGCTTTCCTTTTCCTTTTGCAAAAAAAAATCTTTGACCATTGAGCTCGAAAAAGAAACAACAAAAAAATTTTAAAATCTAATGATATTCGCCCAAACAGGCAAAAAACTTGAAAATAAATTTTGGTTGTTTAAAATAGCTTGGCTTGTTTTTGCTCTGGCAGAAATGTCAAAAATTTGCATAGTGAGAAAGTTACCATTAGGCACAACAAAATGTAAATTTTTTTCTTAGCTGTTTAAAAAAACACCTCCCAGAGCATTTTAACATCTCACTATAGGAGATTGCTACTGATTGGCTCAGCTCCTAACAAGTAAAAATATGCTTATTTCGGCCGGAATCCAACACCACCATGGATTGTACTAAAAATTTATCCAAGCATAGTTGATGGGTACTTTACGTATAAAATTTCTGCCCATTCGGCAAATTTCAACTTCCTTTGGGCAGTAGAATATTAATCGGGAGATGGGTTTATATGGGAGTTTTTTAAAGGTTATAGACCGATATTAATGGTACATGTAGCGGTTATTGGAAGTCGTAACAGAACACTATGTGCAAAATTTCAGCCAAATCGAATAACAATTGCGGCTTCCAGCGGCTTAATATGTCTAATCGGAAGATCTGATTATATGGGAGCTAAATCTAAATCTATACTGATATGGGCCGCATTCAAATTGCTACTGGGAAAAAAATTCTAGTAGAAATTTGGAGGCTCTCAATATGCAAACTCAAAATTTTTCTCGCACTCTTGCGCTCTCTTCTGCAGGCAAATAAAGTATGCGGAAAACTTCTTTCTTTTTTGTAAAACCTTAAAAAAAGGGTGAAACGATCACAAAACTTTTTGGCCAACCCACGCCTTGCAGCATATGTATGCTGTCGACGCCGGTGGCAACCAGTGGTGTGCAATGAGTGAGTGTTCGTTGCGTGTCATTTAAAAATTGCATGTTTAATTGAAATCTATTTCTTTTTGTGCGCAATGTTGTTGTTGAAGTTGGCGCTGACGCTGTTGTTGTTGTTGTTTTTATCTTGCTGCGTATCTTGCAATTGATGTGTTTTTGTTTGTTGTTGTTGTCTCTCAGCTTGTTCTTAGTTCAACGTGTTTGTTTTTACAAGGAAATTCCTCTTCTTCAACTTTACAAAACTGGGAGATATGCAGATGCGCTTACTGAAGGCGATGGTAATAAAGATGATGATGATGATGCTGCCATCGCAGCTGCTTCTGAAGCTGCTGCTAAGGCAACAGATAATGATGATGATGATGATCTCAATAATGAAGATAACATCAATGTTGTTGCTATTGATATTGATGTCGTTGTAGGTTTTGTGACAGCAGCAAATATAGCGAAACACATTTTTAGTTTGTAAAAATATTTGCATTTTAAAATTTCTCATTCCTTCATGTCGTTGAATGTCGTTCATCTCCTCTCTTTCTCCCCTTTTCTTACGATGCTTGTTATCAACGACGCCACCATATACAAAACGCACACTCATTTAGTTGCCTGTCAATCGCCAATGCCTTGTTTTGAACTTACAATACTGCCATGTTTGTGTGTGTGTGTGTGTGTGTATGCGTGTGTATGTGCGTATGTAAGAACTTAGTTTTTACACCACAGGATGATTATGTTGACAATGATGAACGAAAGAAAGCCTGCATGAATGACAACGACAACGACAACGATGACGATGACTTACTAAACAACTTCACATATGATTGGAGCGCTTGTAAAGTGTTTGTTGTGAAAAATCCCACCAAAACGGCAGGGGATAGGATGAATGGGTGGTGTTTTAAGTTTGTGCTTACACATGTAACACCTTGAAAATATTCTTGGGAAACCTTATAAAAATTCTTTAAAAAAATGTCTATCTCTCTTCCTCACACTTACTTGTCTGCTAGCTTGCTCATTCTCGCTCTCTTCTTGCATGGGTAATTGTTTGTCATTCTTTTGGTAATATTCGAAGTTGATCTAGGAGACATGTCCAGTGTTGCCACAAACAACAAAATATTTTTTATGCAAAAAAAAACTGTTAAAAATAATATTTTCGTTTAGTTAAATGTGTTTTACCAAACAAAAAAGACGAATCCAGGATTGCCAACTGAGATGTATTATATCAAATAGTTTGTACTATCTGGGTAAACAACATAAGGTAGACAATCTAAACATACTAAACATGCCTTATGACCAAGAAAGGAGAAAAGAAATTTTTATATACAAGTCTGAGATATAATTGAACCTTATCATTGTGACTTTAGAATTGATTAACACACCGATATCTTATCCAACTTCTTTGGCAAGTACGTATGGTCGAAATCGGTCTATAGCCTGATATAGCTCTCATATAAACCGATCTCCCGATTAGACTTCTTAAGCCAGTAAAGGGCGGAATTCTTATACAACGATCGAGTCTATGCACCCGACAGACTTTACTCTCCATAGTTAGCTTAACAAGGATCGCTACCCCCACATTCTAGTATGTGGCTTCAACAACAGCAAATATTTTCATTTTTATTTCCCTTTCAAGACGAGCTTAATGAACAAAGAACTTTTACAATGGAAAAATCAAGCCAGAGGCTTCAAGGGTCGTACATTGGTAGGTTGTACATATATCGAATTCATTGCGAAAACTCCTTTATGATGTTAGTACGACCAAGCTCGGCACCCTGTCCACTTGGCAGTAACTTGTCAAAGAATGTGATTATAGTATCCAAGCAGGATCCAAATCGGCTCATAGCTCCCAAAATAAACCAACGTAGAGTCTGAAAGGGTTTTTTTTAAGAATTACAGTACTTGTACTGAGTGGACTACTTTCAAAGATTGCTTTACATATTCAAACACTTTAACTGCAATGCTGTAGCTTTGCAAAGCTACAAATACTGAGTAGTACAGAGTGTTATATCGTTGTGGCCTTGATTTGAAACACACGCGAGGAGAGATGGTTCCACCTCTAAGACTACCGATCGGTCCACAACTAATTCCAAATTGCTTTAAGCCATATTACCACCCACCATCATAGCACAGGGGACATACCTCGACACCTATAAGTACATATTCTTGATCGTCGTCTTGACCCTCGAAGTCGATCCAGCCATGTCTATCCCTCCGTTCGTCCGTGCGCTCGTCTGCCTGTGGAAACCACGATAGCTATCGAACGCATAAAGCTATCCGCTTGACATTTCGAACAGATACTTGTGTTGATGTAGGTCGTTGGGGAATGCAAATAAAAATGCAAATTTTGCTCATGAACATTTCACTAAGGAACAGGAGCAAACTTCTCACATATCAATGAGTGCAGTCCGATTTAAGTTTAAGCTCAATGATAAGGGCCTCCTTTTTATAGCCGAGTCCGAACGGCGTGCCGCAGTGCGACACCTCTTTTCCACGCGTTCAGCGTCATAGGCGGACATGCTAACCTCTGCGCTACGGTAGCCTCATGGGAATGCAAATGGGCCAAATCGGTTCAGATTTGCAAATAGCTCCCACATAAAAAGGTTTTCCTTTTAGAGTCCCTGCAAACCGCGGTTGTTATCATCCGCCTCCTGCCATCCTAACCTGGGAACACGCACTAATGTTGGCCATACGTTATTTGAAGGTGCCATTAACTCGCCTTGTCATCTCGAGTATTATTGGCATTCAATATTTAATTAAGAGCCAGTACCACCATGATTCCTCACTGAGACTCTCCTCTCGAAAATCGCTGACTGTCGCATATACAGCTACTCCGCATAAAACGGAGCTTTCCACCTGTCGACGAGCTCGGTAACTTTTATTCCTTCCATTGATAACGATGGACACCACTTATTTTATTTTATTTTATTTTATTTTATTTTATTTTATTTTATTTTTTTTAATTTTATTTTATTTTAGTTTATTTTTTTTATTTTATTTTAATTTATTTTATTTCATTTTACATTATTTTATTTTATTTTACATTATTTTATTTTATTTTACATTATTTTATTTTATTTTATTTTATTTTATTTTATTTTATTTTATTTTATTTTATTTTATTTTATTTTATTTTATTTTATTTTATTTTATTTTATTTTATTTTATTTTATTTTATTTTATTTTATTTTATTTTATTTTATTTTATTTTGTTTTATTTTATTTTATTTTATTTTATTTTATATTATTTTATTTTATTTTATATTATTTTATTTTATTTTATTTTATTTTATTTTATTTTATTTTATTTTACATTATTTTATTTTATTTTATTTTATTTTATTTTATTTTATTTTTTTATTTTATTTAATTACATTTTATTTTATTTTGTTTTATTTTATTTCATTTTATTTTAGTTTAGTTTATTTTTCATTATTTTAGTTTAGTTTATTTTGCATTATTTTATTTTTCATTTCTCCCTTGTAGAAAATAAACCTATGTGGCAACACTATATCTTTGTCTCCTGTCTGTTAAAATTATGATGGACTCACAACAAAACAAGCCATACCAAAAAAACAAAAACAAAAACCAACAACATATGCCTTTTACAATGAAAGTGTTATAGCTGTGTGTGAGTACGCGTGTATTTTTTTTTACTACGTGCGAGAATTTGTCCCTGCATGTAACACGAAGACAACACAAACGAGAAACTTATTACAACCTAAGCATTTGACGTTTATGTGACAACTATATCTGAGAGTATCTGAAAACTATCCGCAATGTTATAGTCGTCGACACATCTGTATGGCTAACCGCGAGAGACCGGCAAATGATACCCAGTGTTGTGGTCTAAAACATTCTTCCGATATCGCGCGTTTTGATAAAACCAAGTAAACAACACGAGAGCGACGGTAGTGGTCGGTTGGTTTGGTTTGGTTTACTTGTTCTGGTAACAAATTTGTACAAAGTGTGAAAATCCTTTAAGTGCTTGAATGCAGATCAAATTACATAGCAGCTCACCGAGTGACAATTCAATAAAAGTGGAAAGAAAAAACTAAAAAAAAAAAATAAAAACAAAAATAAGACAAAGGATTTTGGTGAAAAAATAAATAATATGATGTTATTAGAAAATTGAACAGTATTGAGATAAAATCTTGTGTTAAGAAACAACATTTTCAGCACTCGTAACAGATACGAGTAGACAGACCTAATTGACATTTGTAATTCCCTATATATTTAAGGACTTTTCAATTTTATTTTAATTATACTTAAAATTTGCATAACTGAAAGAGACTTATGTCTTTATAAAATATAGAATTTTATACTTAACTCTTATTTTCTATGATTAAGGATCACAGGATCTCTGAGACAATATTAACATGCAAGCTGTTATAAGTCATCTTTCTCCTTTGGATATGCCTTCACTTTTATAAAATTATGTATGGGCTTAAAGTTTCCGCCAATTTTACGCAGAAAGAGACCGGTATTCACATCTTAGCCACCGTAGCGCAGAGGTTAACATGTCCACCTATGACGCTGAACGCCTGGGTTCGAATCCTGGCAAGACCATCAGAAAAATATTTTCAGCGGTGGTTTTCCCCTCCCTAAAGCTGGCAGCATTTGTGAGGTACTATGCCATGTAAAAGGTGTCGCACTGCGGCACGCCGTTTCGGACTCTGCTATAAAAAGGAGGCCCTTTATCATTGAGTTTAAATTTGAACCGGACTGCACTCATTGATATGTGAGAAGTTTGCCCCTGTTCCTTAGCGGAATATTCATGGACAAAATTTGGATTTGGATTCACAAAACTTATGGGTTGCCCAAAAAGTAATTGCGGATTTTTTAAAAGAAAGTAAATGCATTTTTAATAAAGCTTAGAATGAACTTTAATCAAATATACTTTTTTTACACTTTTTTTCTAAAGCAAGCTAAAAGTAACAGCTGATAACTGACAGAAGAAAGAATGCAATTACAGAGTCACAAGCTGTGAAAAAATTTGTCAACGCCGACTATAGACATAGAAAATTTGAAATAGGTTTATTTGACACATTTCCTTTAGAGAGCATCTCAACCTATGTTAAGGCTTCATTAAGTTTTGTGATTACGGCCATAAAAAAATTGAAGGAAGTATTAATAAATTTGGAACAATCAAAATATTGGCAAATTATATTAAATTAAAACTCTGGTTATTATTTTTGAGATGACAAATATAATAGTAAATAATAAAAATAAGACATTAAGATATAAATATTTGTATCTGCCTATGATCTCCTAACACGGTTTTATTCTCTTTCGCTAAAAATTGTCTAGCCTGAACTGGTCAAAGCATACGACAATAATTTAGTATAAAGGAGCGATCGAAATGTATAAAAGATAGCGAGAGAATATGATAATCTGTTAGATAGAGCTCTGAAGAGTATGGAGGATGCTGATTAAATTCCCATTTGAGCTTTTGAAGGTCGGCTTTGAACACATTGGGACCGTGAGGCCTGGCATAGTCACCAAGAAGCATCACTTATCTCTTGGCGGCCACCCATTTCCTCTAGCTCTTCTTCATATTGATGTAAATGTGCCACTTATCCTATCCGATGTCAATTCTGTCCCATTGCTAATGCATGGCATTTTACATTGTTGCTATGAACCGGTTTATTGGCTGTACCAGCCCATATAGCGTATGAGTAATGTTGTACCCATGATAATTGTAAATATCGCTCATACGCACTATGGTTATCAGTGAGCAAATTTGTTGTCAAAACCAATATTTTTGCCAAAATTTTTGTATTGATATTTACATGATATATATCATATATACAGATTTTTGTTGTTATGTAAAATTTGACAACATTGTTGTCTTCAGTTCTGTCCTCCTAAAATAAAATATTATGGTCGAATTTGCCAGTGACTTAGTGAAATGAACTTGACATTTTCACTGATTACTGGTATTTAGGTTAAGTTTTGCGTCTTGGGAGGAATTTAATGGCGAACATTTTTGTAGAATATTTTGATCAGCCACAAATCCATTTTCAAACGGCCTTATTCACAAAACTTTATGATGCCTTAAAACAGATTTATTTGATTGTTCTACAAGGGAAATATGTCAAATAAACCTATTTCAAGTCTACATTAAGTTTTGTAAATTAAGGCTGGTACTACATTCGCTTTTCGCGATATTTTTCGAGGATAACTTTTTTAGATAATAGATTTTAAATCACAACAATTTGCTGATTTCATCCTGTAGGACATTCCCTCATTACTTATGGTAAAATTTTAATAAAACTTTTATTTTATCATTCTTATTTGTATAGTGTTTCTAAAAAGTAATCGCGAATAAATGAGTTTTCAACGGTGAAAAACGAACATAGTAGCAGCCATTAGGATGAAAGTATTTTAAACTATTTTTATACCCACTATCGAAGTATGGAGGTATATTCATTTTGTCATTCCGTTTGCAACACATCGAAATATCCATTTCCGACCCTATAAAGTATATATATTCTTAATCAGTGTAAAAATCTAAGACGATGTAGCCATGTCAGTCCGTGTGTCCGCCTGTCTGTTGAAATCAGTCTTGAAAAACAGAGATATTGAGCTGAAACTTTGCACAGATTCTTTTTTTGTCCATAAGCAGGTTAAGTTCGAAGATGGACTATATCAGACTATATCTTGATATAGCCCCCATATAGACCGATCGGCCGATTTAGAGTCTTAGGCCCATAGAAGGCACATTTATTATCCGATTTTGCCGAAATTTGAGACCATGAGTAATGTTAGGCCCTTCGCCATCCTTCTTCAATTTCGCCGCGATCGGTCCAGATTAGGATATAGCTGCCGTATAGACCGATCTCTCGATTTAAAGTTTTGGGCCCATAAGAGGAGCATTTATTGTCCAATGTCGCCGAAATTTGGGACAGTGATGAAAGTTAGGCCTCTCGACATCTACCTGGAATATGGCACAGATCGGTCCAGATTTGGATATAGCTGCCATATAGACCGATCTCTCGATTTAAGGTTTTGGACCCATAAGAGGTGCATTTATTGCGCGGTGTCGCCGAAATTTGGAATAATGAGTTGAGTTAAGCTCCTCGACAACTTTCTGCAATTTGGCCCAGATCGGTCCAGGTTTGGATATAGCTGCCATATAGACCGATTTCTCGATTTAAGGTCTTGGGCCCATAAAAGGCGCTTTTATTGTGCGATTTCGCCGAAATTTGGAACAGTGAGTTGTGTTAGGCGCTTCGACATCCTTCTTCAATTTGGTCCAGATCGATCCAGATTTGGATATAGCTGTCATATAGACCGATCATTCGATTTAAGGTCTCGGGGCCGTAAAAGGCGCATTTATTATCTGATTTGGTGGAAATTTGGAACAATGAGTTAAGTTAGGCTCCTCGACAACTTTCTGCAATTTGGCCCAAATCGGTCCAGATTTGGATATAGCTGCCATATAGACCGATCTTTCGATTTAAGGTCTTAGGCCCATAAAAGGCGCTTTTATTGTCCGATTTCGCCAAAATTTGGGACAGGGAGTTGTGTTAGGCCCTTCGACAGCCATCTTCAATTTGACCCCGATCTGTCCAGATTTGGATATAGCTGCCATATAGACCGATCTCTCGATTTAAAGTCTTGGGCCCATAAAAGGCACATTTACAATCCGATTTCGCTCAAATTTGACACGGCGACTTATGTTAGGCTTTTACACATCCATGTCGTATATGGTTCAGATCGGTCTATATTTGGATATGGCTACCAAACAGACCAATATTTTGTTTTACAAAATTGAACAGTGACTTATACTTATTAGACCTCTCAATATCCGTGTCGAATTTGGTCCAAATCGGACCATATTTAGATAAAGCTGCTATGGGGGCATAAATTATGCAATTTTCACCGGATTATGACAAAAGGTGGTTTACATATGTACCCGGGGTGGTGGGTGTCCAAAGTTCGGCCCGGCCAAAAATAACGCCTTTTTCTCGCAGTTTTGTTAGTATAAAATTACCCAAGGGACGAATTATATACCTAAAATTTAAGGAGTACGAGTAATCGTAAGCGGAATATTTCCAAAAATATCTAGAAGGGAGAATATCTCCCTCTTGTAAGATCATCTTCCGACATAAACTTTCAAAACGCCGATATGAGCATCTTCTCTTATCTCTTCTTTCATAATCAGTCCAGTTTTTTACCCTACACCATAAGGTCAGGGTATATTAATTTCGTCATTTCGTTTGTAACACATCGAAATATTTTCTTGAGACCCAATAAAGTATAAATATTTTTGATCGTCTTGCCATTTTAAGTCTAAACTTTCGAAGGAATAAAACTAGGCTCTTGAAAATTTACACGGATACTTTTTATTAGAGTAGGTCGGGATTGGGATTGTAAATTGGCTATATGGGTCCATGTTTTGATATAGTTGCCATATAAACCGATCCTGGATCTTGACTTCTTGAACCTCTAGAGGGCTCAATTCTTAACCGATTTGGCTGAATTTTTGCTCAAAGTGTTTTGTTTGAACTTTAATGTACCAAGTATGGTTCAAATCGGTTCATAACCTTATATAGCTCCCATATAATCCGATCTTTGATCGTGATTTCTTGAGCGGCTAGAGTGTGCATTTATCATCCGATTTAGCTGAATTTTTGCATGAAGTGTTCTGTTGCTTCTTCCAACAACTATGCTAATTATGGTCTGAATCGCAAGGGTGCAATTACAAGCCGATTTGGCTGAAATTTTTCGTAAAGTGGTGTGTTTTGAATTCCAGCAACTGTGGTAAGTTTGGCCCAAATTGGTTCATAATCTGTTATAGCTCCCATATAAACCGATCTTCCGATTTTATTTTTGACTCTCTATAGGGCGCAATTCTTATCCGATTGGGGTAAAATTTTAATTTTAAATGCCATTAGACCGATCCCTCGGCTTAAATCTTGGGTCTATTGAAGGCGCAAGTATAACCCAATTTTGCTGAAGTTTGGCATTATGAGTTATGTTAGGTCCCTCGATGACTTCTTTAGCCACTAAATGGAGCAATTCTTATAGGATTTAGCTCCAATATTGCACGATGACTTCTATTATGACCTCCAACATTCGTTCAATGTATGGTCAGAAGCGATCTACAACCTTATATAGCTTTCATATAATCCTCTCTCTCTCGATTTGACTTCCTGCTGCGCTGATCAACATCCAAACCAAGTACGACCCATAACCTGGTATATAACCATATAACCTATTTGCCGATTTGCCTTCAAGAACACCTACGGGAAATAATTCTTATCTGTGTATTGCCTTTGTACCCATTGAGATAAATGATGCAAAGAGCATATAAAATGCTATCCATGGTAAAGGGTATATAAGATTCGGCTCGGCCGAACTTAGAACGTTTTTACTTATTTAATTTTTTATTCTTATTTGTGTATTTAAATTTATATTATATTACACTGTCTAGCTCACCTAAGCGTATGATTATTATTAAAAATACTATACAGCTATCACTCAAACGACATATGACCTTGTTGGGACAAAACAAGAAATAAAACCATAATCAAGAATTTATGATCCTATAATCCCAATAAATTCTTGCTTTACAATTCAGAAAATCCCAACTAAAATTTTGAAGCATTTTTTTGAAAATAAACTGAATTTACCAAAAAACAAAACTTCAACAATGCTTAATCCCTTTTAAATATGTATTAATAATGCCTTTTATAACGCTTCCGGCCTAACATCCCCACATATCTACCACTACTGTTAGTCATATTCTTTGGGCGGCTAGTACTAGAAATAAAACTGTGACAATTATTTACGCCCAAAAAATTCGAGCAATCTTCATTAACATCATAATGATTGCCATCATCATTCATATAAAAAGAAAACCAAAACGGCAAACACTCGCAAGCACATATGGTGACAACGATTACGCGCTCTGCACATGGGTTGCATATACTCACATACATACATGCGTACATACGAACCTGCATTGAGACATGTGCTATGCATTGTTGTAAAAATAATGCAACAATAACAACAACAACAAACGATAACCAAGAAATTGTGAAAAAGACGAAGAAGAAAAAAAAATATTCACAATATTTGGTTCGTGGTCGTGATCGTGACCCGCATTAAAAGACGCGTGCACGCAATTTTATAGCTTGTGGCGTTCACCACTGGCACCGATGCTGATGCTGCGACTACTTCTGCACATTCATTGTATCTTCGCTTTGCATCATTTCATCTCATCTCACCTCGATACATGGCTCTTTGGTTTGGTCGCTCTTTTTTTTCGCCGCACACATTCGCGACCACAACAATGCAGCAGCCGGCAACATTAACATCAGCATTAACAGCGATAACAACAACAACAACTACCACATGGCATGGCAATGAGTAGCGGCGTATCATCTCTCATCGTCATTTATTTCATCAAGCATCTCCATGCTTGAAAGTACACTCACGCGCACACAAACACACGCATTTATATCGGCACAAAACAAAAACATCGTTGTCGTGTTCAACGTCATTGTCATCTTCGTCATGACTCTCGCACCAAGCACCAGAATGAGACATTCATTGCTACCACCACACAGTGTTGCCATATGCAAGGATAACATAAAATATTTTAATAGAGAAAATTTTAAATTAAGATTAGTACTGATTTCATTCACAGCAAAAATGCCTATAAAATTATTGCGAAATCTGGCGGACTCTTTTCTTTGTCAGAACACAAACAAAAGTCAAGCAACAACACACAACAAAGACAACAGGAAGCAGGAATTAAAATTGTGATACATTTATCCTGATGCAGCGACATGTCGCTACTATTTTGCTCGTAGAACTCGGTACCACTTGTACGGAATGTGTTCGTATTATCTTCTATAGTGCGTTTTGACAGTTGCTCGTGTGAAAAGTTGAAGTCAGAAAAAACCATATGTCATATTGGAGACTTAAGATCTCTTCTGACCTTAAAGTTGAAATTCTAGACATTCTAGAAGATGGAAGTTTGTTCAACCGTATCTCATAAAGAGGGTGAGATAAACTGTATCAGCGTTGACCACTTTAGGCATATCTTATCTTTTGAAGACTGTAACCACAACAAGTAAAAATGTGTTAAGTTCGGTCAAGCCGAATCTGGGGAACCCACCTACATGGACTCTGCAAAACATTTACACAATGAACTCGATTTAAGGACACATATCATTTAACATACCAAATTTGCCAAATCAAGCAAAATTTGAAGCTTCTTGGAGCCTTACAATGCTTATCGGTAGAATGGTTTACAAGAGGTTATAAATTGATTAGGAGCATACTTGCCACAAATGTTGAAAGTCATAAGAGAACAGCCATAATTTAATGCAAAATTTCAGCCAAATTGAACAACAATTGCAGCTTCCAGGGACTCAAATTATCAAATCGAAAGAACACTTAATAGGGGAGCTATATCCAAATCTGAACTGATATAGCCCATTTGTATACCTCAAGGACCAACGTCATTAAGTAATAACTACGTAAAATTTCAAGACAATGAGGTAGAATTTAAAGACGCAGATCAACATTTCGAGGTGGTACCATCCATGCTATTGCCGTGGGTGTAAAAATGAGAAAAAGCAGGTTTACCCAAATCTAGTTTGCGCTATTCGAGGTTTTAATGAAATTTAATTTTTTCGGTTTATTGTTTCGTCTTGTCATGAGCCTGTAGTTTATTTAAAGATTCTGAATAGTCCGTCCGCAGCGCGCTTTTAACTCAAATCCCTTCCCAGGATTTAACTTACGGCTACCTCTGCCTGAAAGACCGAATTGGCCTCGGTTACATAAAACCTAACCTAAACATAAAACCTACATCTAAAGCATACAGAATGCATCCAAGTACATAGCCGACCACCTTCGTCATGCTGAGCTCCCTCAGCGGAAATATATGAGATTTTTTTTTGAAAATAACACATGCGTTTTTTTTTTTTTTGTTTTTAAATTGCGTTTTTACCTTTGCGGACTTTATTTGCCTTTTGTTGTCATATTTGTGTTCTGCAAAAAAATTCCTTTCATTTTAGTAATATAATGCCAATATTCGGCGTTATTTCCCTTGTTTACGAAAAACGGTGCGGTCTCTTTCAGAACTTTTCTTCATATTATGATTCTTTTTAATTAGAGTTTTGCCTATATTCGGCGTCATTTTGCTTGATGAGGGGGAGACCCGTTTTTATTCGTGTTCCTGGGGTCACTTTAAGGGGTATGCAAAAAATTATTTTTTGCGGTTTTCCCCGCAAACTATATTTTAGCCCAAGGCGGATTTAGCAAGGTGATCTCACGCGAACAGCTGTTAACAGCCGGTCAGGTTTGAGGGTATTAAGATGTCAGATTTTTGTTTGTATTCTCTTTGTTGTCTTCTTCTTTCTCTCATATTATCTGATCATGTACGCACACAAGCACACAACCTTCTTTGTGTGTGTTGACAAACTGTCGATCAACTTGATGGCAAAATGGCGGATTGCACCATATGATTTGTGGTTGTTGTATAAATGAGACCACCTATAATTGTTTCGCCATGACTTTAGCCCAAACTTGTTGAGATCAAATGGAAATTCTTCCCTTGTTTTGATTTTCTTAATTGTTTACTTTTTTCCTATTGCCATACTACCAAAACACTATGATCAGCATCAATTGGCAAAACTTCCCATACATAAAAATTTTTTTTTTGTTTTGAATTACGTTAGCAGACGACAAAGCTGTACCTATTTTATCCATTAAACTTTGTCTTTCTACCTTTACATTTCATAATTTCTTCTCCAAACCTCCCTCCCATTGATTTTTTTTTACTCTGGCAACTCTGTGTGAATATGTCACAAAACTGTTGCCGTTGTTCTTACTGCGTGATTTCTTTTTTTCCTTTACAAGAACCAAAACCAACGAATCCACATTCTTTGTCATTGTGTCAGCCACTGTGTTGTTGTTTTGTTTGTTTTTTTTCTCTTTATATTCGTGCTGAAGTGTTAATCGATTCGCATGCATTTTTTACGTGTGTAATAAGACAGATTAATGTTGCCGCTGCTGCAGCCAGCAGTAGCAGAAGGAGCAGCAGCTATTACAGCAAAAACTACAATGCCAATAGCAACGTAGGCAACAACAGCTTCAATAATAATAATGAAAACGGCAATCGCATGGACATTGCCAATAAATGTGTTAAAATCATTTTTTTTTCCTTTGAAACTGCAGGCACAACCAAGCAAGGAAGCTCAGCTAAATGATACATGGTGCCACGGAATGAGTAGTGTTGGCGGTCACCAAAAAGCCGATCACAACATATGGGACGAACAGCTAAATGTGTATCATTATCATCATTCCCTTTTACATGGTCGGTTGTACCACCTCCTCGTTGTGCAAGACTGACTGCTCGTACATGTTCTCTGTGATGTTTACGCATTCACACTTCTTAATACCCAGAACACTCACACAAAAGGAGACGCACAACTGCACACCCACACTTAGACATATAACAATTCTGTCAACTGATTTGATCGCAAAGCAAATGCAATGAATGACTGTTAAACTTGAGATGAAAATTTTGAAACAAAAATTTCGCATTTTAAGGAATACTTTACAAATACTACATCAAGTGCATATACGTTTTGAAATTCAAAATTTTACAAAAATTGTATGCAAAGTCAAACAAAACTATATTTCCAATTCGATCGAATGATGCTTATTCCGAGAATTAACAAATTATGCCACACACATACTGAACGCACCCATGCACCCATACATGTACATGTACATGGATAGATAATTAGTTGGTTGCACATGTTTGGCCTTCGATAGCATTTTAATTAATGAATGAAAATAGTAAAAAATTTAGTTGGTGAATTCACATGCACATCTGGCATCTATTTGGACTACATATCAATTATTTTATCTAGGCTAAAATGCCAATGAAGTGGTGGTGGCAAGAGCATCACCAACGATGGCAACTTATTCGCTGATCTTGGCGGAAGAGCAACAGCAACATCAACACCATTCATCATCTTGTTGCACATTTTATGGACGCACATTAGGCAAATTAATTGAGTTCCAAAGAAAACAGTAAAAGCTATGGCCGAGGCAACTGCAACAGAATCTCAAATAGTTTAAGGAATGTAAATGAATCTAACGATAGTGCATACTAACGATAACTTATATCGTTAGTATGCAGAAACACAAACACACACAGTGGTAAAAAAATTAAAATAAGTTGGCAACATTGGAACTAATGAATGAAATCTACAAAAGTTTACAATTATTTGTAGAGCAGAACATAGGCTTTCAGATTTTCTCTATAGGGTTTCAAAGATAACCACTTCAAGCTCCCCAAACTTGTGGAGGCTATAGCTTTATAGCCTCCGATACCGGGAAGGTATCGTACTCGTCTAGCGAATAAGTCCAAACATTTATACGACACAATAGGCCATAGAGCGTCACGTGGGACGAATATGCTGGAAAGGGCTTGTACTCTGCTAGCGAATAAGTCTTTCTTCTTGCATACGTACCAATTGAGAAGCGCATATGCCGGGAAGGTATCGTACTTGACTAGCGAATAAGTCGCTCTTCTTGCATACGTGCCAGTTGTCGAGCTACTTAGCAAAGTAGAAGAGATGGCCAGTTTGGGGACTCGATAATGAGGTATAAATCTATACATGGATATTGGACTGTCAGCTCACTGAGCAATACGATAGGAATTACAACCAGGCCCTATGCGATAGGTCATATAGAGGATGACGAGGAGGAGCAAAGATAATAGGAATATGCGCTAATTCTCTTCATCTCCCCCCCAGGTCTTATCTATGGACTCACACATTTTTATACTCACCGCCATAGGATGGGGTTATACTAATCTAGTCATTCCGTTTGTAACACTTCGAATTATTCGTCTTAGACCCCATAATCGTTCATCTTGATCGTTCTGAGTCGATCTAGCAATGTCCGTCCGTCTGTCGAGATCCCGATATCGATCGAACGCGTAAAACCAGCCGTTAGAAATTTTGCACAGATACTTAATATTGATGGGGGTCCTTGGGGATTGCACATGAGCCTTATCAGTTCAGATTTGGATATAGCTCCCATATTAACCGATCTCCCGATTTGACTTCTTGAGCCTCTGGAAGCCGCAATTTTTTTCCAATTTGGCTGAAATTTGCAAGTAGTGTTATATTACGACTTTGAACAACCGTGCCAAGTACGGTTCGAATCTATCTGTAAGCTGATAAGCTCCCATATAAATCGATCTCCCGATTTGACTAATTGACCCCTTACAAGCCGCAATTTTTGTCCGATTTGGCTAAAATTTTGCATGTTGTGTTTTATTGTGACTTTCAATAACTGTGCCAAGTACGGTCGAAATTGGTCTATAACCTGATTTAGCTCCCATATAAATCGATCTCTCGGTTTGACTTCTTGAGCCCTTACAAGCCGCAATTTTTTGAAATTTTGCATGCGGTGATCTGTTACGACTTTCAACAAGCATGCCAAATATGGTCCAAATCAGTCTATAACCTGATATGGTCCCATGTAAACCGGTATCTCCTTGTACGATTCCTAGAAGCTTTAATGTTTGGTGGTTTGACAGAACGCTTTTACTTCTTACTTTTACACCTACACTTCTTTTCTCGCTAGGGTATCAAAATGGGCCAAACTGGTATCCGAGTAAGCATACCAATCATATTAAACCTATACTTGTGCCTAAAAACTTTCTTTGTTGAAATAACTTTTTACTTGATTTAGTCCCTTCCTGTTATAAATTGAAATGTGGTCCACTTTGAAAAAGGCAGAAACAATTATCAATGTGATCATTGAAGAGGATGCATAACATCATGTGGCGATACAAGAAAACCAAGAACATCAAAGTAAAGCAATAGGAAGTCCAAGTAAGTATGGTGTTGGTTGGTGTGTTGCGCCACCACCACAAAGTTTGATTTCGGCAACCCTAATAAAACAGCCCATCGAAATGTGTAGTAGGGCGGAACGATATTTTATTGTTACGCAACATATGCATGGATCACACCATTAAGTTCACTCTAGGTTGTTTAACTTCTGAAGTATAATACTGACTTCATTCGCAGCGAAAATGTCTATGAGATTTTAGCGAAATCGGACGGATTTTATTCTTCGCCAGAACACGAACAAAAGTCAAACAATAACACACAACAAAGACAACAGCAACCAACCAGAGTCGGTTGTAGCCAATTTCGTAAACATTTAATTAAATTTGCATATTAGTGAAGCGAAATTTATACTGACGCAGCGACATGTCGCTAGTATTTTGCTGATAAAACTCAGAACCACTTCTACGGAATGTGTTCGCATTTTTTCTTCATAGTTGTACGGGCGAAAGTCGAAGTCACTTCTAACAAAAAAGATAGTCTTTAAACATTATGTGGTTTACCGACGAAACCACATAATAATGTAACACCATTCCATCGATATCAGCTGTTTTCCATGCGATAAATTGTTGAACGAACCAAGTAAGAACATTTTAATGGTTTTGTCTGCTTCTGTCTTACATTTCATCCATCGTGGCGTTGAGGTTGAGAATAGATCTTCAACCTCCTTGCTAATGCTAGCGACATTTATGAGGTAATCCACCGTGGAAAACTACTTTACTAAGTGGTGTCGCCTTGCACAACGCCTATCGAACTCGGCAATAAAAAAGAGGCCGCCTCAGCATTGAGCTTAAAGTGGAGTACGCAAGCGAAATTTTCGGTATCAGTATTCTGGTTCTGGATTCGAATTCTGGATAGATCTCCTTACACCTTATAGTCTCCTTACTAATGCTAGCGACATTTATGAGGTAATCCATCGTGTAAAACTACTTTACTAAGTGGTGTCGCCTAGCGCAACGCCGTTCGAACTCGGGAATAAAAAAGAGGCCCCGTTAGCATTGAGATTAAAGTGGAGTATGCAAGCGAAATTTTCTGTATCGGTAACGCTTAAGTTGGAGTTACATGCTATGCGCACGCATTATAAATGCAACTCCGCAAACAAATCCCACAAAAGCGACGCTCAAAATTTTAACTTTGACGATTGAACTCGAGTGTCATTTTGTGTTGCCATACGTGAAGTCGGGTTTTTAGGTCTCAAACTCAAACATTGTTAAACCTTTGCGCTTTGCTTTTGGAGAATTTGTTTGCATAGTTGCATTTTTATGCGTTTTTAATGAGCGCGCATGGTATGTAACTCCATCTTTAGGATATGTCAATGCATTTCTTATGGTAACGAAAATTTCGCCAGAGGTGCATATTGTCATTAAACTTGAATCGGACAGTACTCACTGATATAATATAATTATCCCCGTTGTTCCCTAATGGAATGTTCATGAGCAAATTTTAATTTTTTACATTATATCCACCCTCCACCCTAGGTCGCAAATTTATATGTGCTTGCTCAGAAAATGAAATAAAATTAACAAAACATTTCAATTAAGCAAGATAGCAAGTCAGCAAGGCATAAGAAGAAAAAGAATTCAAAAAATGAGTGGAGAAAACAACACCAATCATGAAATGTTTAAATCCGATGGCCTTAAACTGGACATATCCATGAAAGGAGGGAGTAAAGCCATAGAGGACAACAAAGAAACGAAAGGGATCACTCGATTTTGTTTCTTTACATACACAAAGGCACATTTTCTTTGTGTACAATACATTTCCAATTTTTTTTTTATAGAAAATTTTTAGAAAAAATTTCCTCACAGAACAAATTTTATAGCAATTTTTTTTTATTTTATTTCCATAAACAATTTACTTAAATGAGTGTTACAATGTATAAATTATCACTAATGCCATTTATTTTCGCTCATGCATATGGCCGTGTATTGTGTTTGACTATGTAGCAACAATGCTTTATAAAGGAAGCACATTTTCGTTGATGGCTAGGTTTCATACTGCACCAGCTTGTTGTCTTTCTTTTGGGTCTGATGCTGATAGTGATGATCATTTGTTGAGAGTGTTGTTTACGTTGTTGCTGTTGCAGTTTTCGTGTTATTGGAGATGCTGCAGAACAATTAAACGCTTTTAAAAAATGTTTAAATTAAAAAAGGAACCTTACCGATAAAAAGAAGACGAAAAAACATTTCAACAGCCTACAATACAGGCAAATACAAAAACAAAACAAAAATGCTTTTGGCTTCTACTTTTTGATGAGTTAAAAACAAAGGCCAATGCAGACTTTCGTAGAAGCATTCATGGAGAATCACGAAGGCTATGGTGCGCACGCGCTATAATTTTTTTAAATTTCAATAAAAGTCATGACCATGGGTTCGAAGAGGAAGAACAAGTAAAAGCGTGCTAAGTTCGGCCGGGCCGAATCTTATATACCCTCCACCATGGATAGCATTCGTAGAGTTCTTCTTCCGGCATCTCTTCTTAGGCAAAAAAAAGGATATAAGAAAACATTTGCTCTGCTATTAGAGCGATATCAAGATATAATCCGGTTTGGACCACAATTAAATTATATGTTGGAGACCTGTGTAAAATGTCAGCCAATTCGAATAAGATTTGCGCCCTTTGGGGGCTCAAGAAGTAAAATAGAGAGATCGATTTATATGGGAGCTATATCGGGCTATAGACCGATTCAGACCATAATAAACACGTATGTTAATGGTCATGAGAGAATCCGTCGTACAAAATTTCAGGCAAATCGGATAATAATTGCGACCTCTAGAGGCTCAAGAAGTCAAGATCCCAGATCGGTTTATATGGCAGCTATATCAGGTTATGAACCGACTTGTACTTTGTTTGACATAGTTGTTGAAAGTAACAATAAAAAACGTCTTGCGAAATTTCAGCCAAATCGGATAGAAATTGCGCCCTCTAGAAGCTCAAGAAATCAAGTCCCCAGATCTGTTTATATGACAGCTATATCAGGTTATGAACCGATTTGAACCATATTTGGCACAGTTGTTGGATATCATAACAAAATACTACGTGTCAAAATTCATTCAAATTGGATAAGATTTGCGCCCTCTAGAGGCTCAAGAAGTCAAGACCCAAGATCGGTTTATATGACAGCTATATAAGGTTATGGACCGATTTGAACCATACTTGGCACAGTTGTTGGATATCGTAACAAAACACGTCGTGCAAAATTTCATTCCAATCGGATAAGAATTGCGCACTCTAGAGGCTCAAGAAATCAAGACCCCAGATCGGTTTATATAGCAGCTATATCAGGTTATGAACAGATTTGAACCATACTTGGCACAAATGTTGGATATAATAACAAAACACGTCGTGCAAAATTTCATTCCAATCGGATAAGAGTTGCGCACTCTACAGGCTCAAGAAGTCAAGACCCAAAATCGGTTTATATGGCAGCTATATCAGGTTATGAACCGATATGGCCCATTTACAATACCAACCGACCTACACTAATAAGAAGTATTTGTGCAAAATTTCAAGCGGCTAGCTTTACTCCTTCGGAAGTTAGCGTGCTTTCGACAGACAGACGGACAGACGGACGGACATGGCTAGATCGACATAAAATTTAACGACGATCAAGAATATATATACTTTATGGGGTCTCAGGCAAACATTTCGAGTAGTTACAATCAGAATGACGAAATTAGTATACCCCCCATCTTATGGTGGAGGGTATAAAAAAAAACATGAGTTATGAAGAGAAAAATTAAAACGAAATTTTTACTATAAAACTTTCTTGACGAAATTTTTACTATAAAACTTTCTTGACGAAATTTTTACTATAAAACTTTCTTGACGAAATTTTTACTATAAAAATTTCTTGACGAAATTTTTACTATAAAAATTTCTTGACGAAATTTTTACTATAAAAATTTCTTGACGAAATTTTTACTATAAAAATTTCTTGACGAAATTTTTACTATAAAAATTTCTTGACGAAATTTTTACTATAAAAATTTCTTGACGAAATTTTTACTATAAAAATTTCTTGACGAAATTTTTACTATAAAAATTTCTTGACGAAATTTTTACTATAAAAATTTCTTGACGAAATTTTTACTATAAAAATTTCTTGATGAAATTTTTACTATAAAAATTTCTTGACGAAATTTTTACTATAAAAATTTCTTGACGAAATTTTTGCTATAAAAATTTCTTGACGAAGTTTTTGCTATAAAAATTTCTTGACGAAATTTTTACGAAATTGCAAATTTTGCCCATGAACTTTCAATTAAGGAACAGTGGCAAACTTTTCACATATCATTGAGTGCAGTCCGATTCAAGTTTTAAGCTCAATGATAAGGAGCCTCATTTTTATAGCAGAGTCTGAACGGCGTGCCGCAGTGCGACACCTCTTGGGAGAGAAGTTTTACATGGCATAGTACCTTACAAATGTTGCCAGCATTAGGAGAGGAAAACCACCGCTAAAAATTTTTTCTGATGGTCTCGCCAAGATTCGAATCCAGGGGCTCAGCGTCATAGGCGGACATGCTAACCTCTGCGCTACAGTGGCCTTGCTATATCATCGAGCCAAGGAGTTTGTTTTTGCTTTTGCAAAAACATAGTAGATTTGATGTTCGCTCCTCAAATCTATTGTACATCTAAGACGATGGATGAATGATCAACATGATCAATTTCTTTTTCTTCCTCCTTGGTTTTTTGTTTCGATTCCTCCTCAAATATTTTTGTTAACTTTTTGTGCTAATTTATTTTTTGGCTTTTGCTTTATAGGGAATTTGCTACATAAAGACACCCAACGTCTTTACCTTTACCCAGGCAGCATTAAGTTATGCCTGAATGGCATTGAAAAGGGTCGATAACTTTTGAGGCAAATCAACTTCGAAAGACAAAAATGAAATTTAAGAAGGCGTACCTGATATGCAATCGGTTGAATACCTTTTTTGTCCAAACAAAAAGGTATTCGTGCCAATTAAAAATTGTGCCCAAACTAATTTTGCCACAGAACTTTAAAAATGGCCAGTTAGCGCAGAATCATTAGAATAAAAGGTTGTTCGGCTCGCTTCTTTGTAAGAAGATAAATGGCCTGTCAATCATTTTTTTGTGAGTGCTGCTTCTCAAAAAGGGTAACATCGTCAGCAAAAAATCTTCTTTCCAATGAATAGTTAAATAGGGAGTAAGAATTTTTTTTAATTTTTTTGTGTCCAGCGCTGAAGTATAGGGGAAAACCTATATCGATGTGAAACCCATAAATTAAATTTTTAATCAAACAAAATACAGTGGTAACGATAGTTCCAGCAAAGCTTAAAAAAACAGCAAAGGAAAATAAAATAAAAGTGAAATAAAATTAAATGGAATGAAGTGATATGGAACGAAATGAAATTGAATGAAATTAAATGGAATGGAATGGTATGAAATGGAATGGAATGAAATGAAATGGAAGGGAATGGAATGAAATTAAATGAAATGGAATGGAATGAAATGGACTGAAATGAAATGGAATGAAATGAAATGAAACGCAGTGAAATGAAATTGAATGAATGAATTGGAATGAAATGGAATGAAATGGAATGAAATGAAATAAAATGAAATAAAATGAAATGAAATGGAATGAAATAAAATGAAATGGAGTGAAATAAAATGGAATGAAATGAAATGAAATGGAATGAAATGGAATGAAATGAAATGGATTTGAATGAAATGGAATAGAATGAAATGAAATGGAATTAAATGGAATGAATTGGAATGAAATAGAATGAAATGGAATGAAATGAAAAACTAGAACTTCCACCATTGTTGCGTTAGCCTCGTGTTCTCATTCCCCCAGGAGTTCTTCCTCACAAGATTCGTCAGATCTTATCATGATGATCTTCCGTACGCATTCAGGGGCTGGTGGGAAAACAGGGGACCACTCTTCCTCTGGACACTTGCGGGGTGGACGATTCCTTCTAAGATACTTCACTAGCTGCTGTGCAATATGGGCCTCAACTGAAAGGTATTCAGGAGAAGAGTACGAATAACATATTAACAATTGGGTCCAAGTAACTGGGGGCCGGCCCAACCCCCTAAAAAAGGTTTTTTTGGAGGATCATGACAATATGGGACTCAAATGAAAGGTATTCGGGAGTAGATTGCGAACATAGTCAGGAAGGAGAAATAGGCTTTGTAATTTGTTAATTTCGGAAGGAGGCGGACTCTCCCCCGTTACCCAACCACCTAAAATCAAAAGTGCACCGATCGGGACAATATGGGTATCAAATGAAAGGTATTGAAAAATAGAATACGAATTAGGATCTAAGTACCAATCGGGCCGCCCCAAACCCAAAATTCCCCCAAACAAACATATTGGACGTTCATGTCAATATGGGCCTCAAATGAAAGGTATTCGGGAGTAGATTACGAATCTGGCATACAAAATCAGGTCGAAGTATAGGGGGTCACCCCACCCCGCAAAAACGCCCCAAATAGTCATATTACCCATCATGACTATATGGGACTCGTTTTTTTTGTTTGTTCCGTAGAATCAAAAACGGCTGAACCGATTTTCTTAAAATTGTCACAGATTGTGTAAGTTTGTCTGGAAAGAATAGTAGGCTATATAATTTTTAGATATCGGATAATGGCTGACCATCCCCCTTACTTACAAAGACACCCAAAACCAAAAGTGAACTGATAGGCACAATATGGGTATCAAATGAAAGGTATTGGTGACTAGAAAATGAATATCGTATTAAATTTTGGGTCAAAGTACCCAGCGGGCCGCTCTAACCCCAAAACTCCTCTAAACAGATATATTCGACGTTCCTATCAATATGGGACTCAAATGTAAAATATCCAGCAGTAGATTACAAACATGGAATCAAATATTAATATCCTAGTAATGGCAGGTCGCCCCACCCCCAAATACCCCCGAATGAACAAATCAGTCTACCATGGCTATATGGGATTCAAATAAAAGATATTTGGGAGTATCATGGTGGCGCTTTTCCTTCTCAAAATACGTAGAATAGGTTAATTAACCCATTATGGTAATATGGGACTCAAATGAAAGGTATTTGAGAGTAGAAAACGAATTTGATATCCAATTTCGTGTGTACGCCTAAACCACCCATTAAACTGAACCCTAAACCACACTTTAACATAACTATAACAATATGGAGCCCAAATCGACGATAGGTGGGAGTAAAGAAAGCAGAGCAGGCCCTGTAAAGCTAGTAAATAATATATAATAAAATTATAAATAAAATATAATTAACAAATTCATTGTAATAACTATAATCTTTACAATTTAACCCACCTTTTTTTCATTTTCTCTTATAGCATAAATAAAATTTTAGACAACACTCAACCACACTTGCTGTCACCGCCTAAATCTTTCATTTTTTTTTTTTTTTTGTGGCATATTCAAGCTGGTAAATGGGATAAATGGCATTGAAAATTCCTACCAATCAAACATTAATGTACTTAATAGCAATTTTAGAAATCCATTCTTGCTCTCTCCCTCTCTATTCCTCTCTTATATATTAAAAAGTAGCCTCAAAGCCATCACAGATCAATCCATGGTGGTAGAGGCAGCGGCAATTGACTTTGTTCATATGTCATTCGTGTGACTTGTCTTTTCTTTTTTGTTGTTGTTATTGCTGCTGTTGTTGTTGTTGGCATATTTTCACCATAACATTTTTGTTAATGCCTAAACATTAAAAAACTAGGAACCAGTTGCGGTTCTTATATCCAAACGCACACACACACACACTTACATATAAACACAACACAAAACATTTGCTTTTTCCCCAACATTTAACAGCCAATCATCTTCTAAAGTTGATAAAAATTTGCCGCCACCATCAGCATCCATAAAAAGGAAGGCGCGCGCGCACTGCATTTTGTCATCATCGCCAATGCGGGATGTCAGCTTTAGAGATGGAAGAACGAACGGACGGACAGGCTGAAGGACGGATGCTGTATACACAGAAGTAGGCTCAGATCGACAACTATTTTAAATGACATGCAATAAAAATGTCAAGAAACACATTTGTTGTTTTTGTTTTCTTCGACGCTCTTCTCTCGTTTTATGAGTACATCTAGCAAACAAATGGACTTCAAGCTGCAAGTTCGTTTCTCTTTTACCTTTGCACACACACATTTCCCCACCTCCCCAAGTGTTAAGTGCAACTTCTTGCTAACTGTCAATCGTTGGTATGTTTTTTTGTTCACTCGATCTTTTGCTAGTTTATGGCCAATTATTGCCAAGTGAAAGAAGTTCTTGAAAAGTTCTCAGGCCATTAGTTATGCATGCGTTCATATGGGTATCCATTTGATGACATTGATGGCTAATAAAGATTTTCAAATATTCGATAAAAATGCTGCTGCTGCTGCTGTTGATGATGATGATGGTGGTGCCGCGAAAGTTGGCACACAATCGATGGGAGGTTTTGCTTAAAACAAGTGGTTGGCAATTTTTTCACAAATCTTTTTAGAAAAAATCTATTTTCAGGCAAAAATAATATAAAAAAAAATAAATCGAAAATATGAAATGCCATTGAGTAACAAAATTGCAAATTCAAGGACTGCAAGGCATAGCAGCAAGATTCTCTCATGAGGGCTGTTTTGGTATTGGTGTTGGGATGGGTTGATAACCTGATATAGCTGCCATATAAACCGTTCTTTGGTCTTGACTTCTTGAGCTTCTATAGGGCGCAATTCTTATCCGATTTGGCCGAAAATTTGCATGAAGTGTTTTATTTTGACTTCCAACAACTGCGTCAAGTATGGTCTAAATCAGTCAATACACTGATATAGCCGCCATATAAACAGAGGGCGCCAATCTTATCCAATATGGTTAAAATTTTGCACATGTCGTTTTGGCATGACTTCCAACAACTGTTATCTAAATCGGTATACAACCGTATATAGCTGTCATATAAACCGATCTCACAGTTTGATTTTTGAGCCTCTAGAGGGCGCAATTATTATTCGATTTGCCTGAAATTTTGCAGGTGGTGTTTTTCTATGACTGGTGTTTTTCCATTTGAAAATGTCATTCAAAGGACTTGACAAATACGATCCTTGGTAGATGGTATATAAGATTCGGCCCGACCGAACTTAGCACGATTTTGCTTGTCTTAAAGTATGTGAGATGTAAAAATGACGTAGGGGCATGACATAATTACCAGGTAGTGTACCGTAAACAGCTGAGTACATTTTTTTCTCGCATAGTGCACTATCTGTCAACGAGTTTTGGTTATGTCTGTGCATTATAGTTAAGAACCCTAACACACACAAACAATGAAAAATGGAGCGAACTAGTAACATACAAAGTTGCACTAATCACTGATTTTGACAGATAGTGCACTCAATATTATGTTGTTGGGCAACTGCAACTACCTGTAAATGAATATATCTTGGTAGGGCGTTGTTTTTACACTGGTGAGAACAAAATTTCATTTTGCTGTGCTAATCAACCATTTTTTCTAACACTGACAAATTTTGACGTCTGCCAAAAATCAAAAGTAAACAAGATGTGTGCGCCACATAATAATACAGGAAAAAGCCAGAAAATAATAATTATTTGCGCAATGAATATTTTTCAAAAATATTTTCCATTACTGCTATTTACAGTTATATTACAAATACGAACGTTCCAATATGGACATATTATAGGTCTTGCTATATGGATAAGAATTGTTATACTATTGGAGATTTTTGGTAATATTTCGGTCCATTCGGATAAGAATTGAGCCTTGTAAGGGCTCGAAAAGCATAATCGAGAGATCGGTTTATATGGCAGCTGTATCAGGCTATAGATCGATTAAGACCATATTAGACACGTACATTGAAGGTCATGGGAGAAACCGTTGTACAAAATTTCAGCAAAATTGGATAAGAATTACGCCCTCTCGAGGGTTAGGAAGTCAAGATCCTCGATCGGTTCATATGGCAGCTATATCAGGTTATGTACATATTTGAACCATATTGATCGCAGTTGTTGGATGTCATAACAAAATACTTAATGCAAAATTTCAGCTAAATCGGATAAGAATTGCGTCCTCTAGTTGCTCAAGAAGTCAAGATCCAAGATCGGTTTATATGGCAGCTATATCAAAACATGAACCGATTTTGTCCATTTACAATCCCAACTGGCCTACACTAATAAAAAGTATTTGGGCTAAATTTAAAGAGTCTAGCGTTACTCCTTCGAAAGTAATTAACATTTAACTTCTGTTGGATTAAAATGTTGTCTTTAGAATAGGATTCACTGAATAAGGTTAAGCCAAACGATAAGCCGACATACATTGTTTTTTTTTTTTAATTTTTGGCAGTACTTGGCATTGCGGAGTCAAGTTGTTCTCTTTTAACATTCATTCTTTATTTACGTTTTCTCCTATTTGATGACATTTTCAATCGGCAAATTTGACATCCTCAATAATGTTCATGGGGCCTATCCACTTTATGTATTCGCAAGTGACATAACCTTGAATAACCTTAACGTGAATCCTGCCTTTAGAAAAAATTTTAAAGAAATGTTGTCTTAAAAAAAATAATTTCGAGGAGGGCCCGTCCTGAAGTTTTGTCATTGGAGAATGTTACACTGAAATTTTGTCTTCATATAAATTTTTTTAGAAAAAATTTCATTAAAATTATGTTTTAAAGAATAATAATTTTAAGGCGGCCCTGGCCTCAGCAAAATATAAGAACATTATAAATATGACATTTTGCTATTCAAAAAAATTTTCTGAAATTATTTGTAAGTATGGTAAGATCGGCTTAAAATTCCATTTCCAGAGGTGTTACAAATGAAATGACGAAGTTGGTCGAGGGTACAAAACAATACGTTAATTTTGCAATTTGAATTTTAACTCACTTTTATCTTTTTTGCAATTTCAGAGTAAAATATTCACCATGAATTTGTAAGGAACAAAAAAATTAAAAAGAAAACTTTTCCAAGGAGGCCGCAGGGGACTTAGTGAAAATAGTAGAACAAAAAAACATTTAACTAGCATTTCGAGTTAATAAAAACAATGTTAACAACATTTACAATAAAAATCTTTATCATCATTACATTATGGATACTCAATGCTCCCTCGAATGCCTTTAGTCGTCATCATGGTCGCAATGGTGGTGGAGGTTTAGGAGGTGGCGGCGGCAGATATCGTACTTCACAAATGCAACAAACCTCAAACATAGATGTGCGTGATAAAATCCTAGAGTTGCAATGCTACGCAAAATGCCAAGAGAGTGGCGGCAACGGCAGCGGCAGCAGCAGTGGTGCTGGTACACGCTACACGGACTATGAGTCCTGCCGCAAGCAATGCCAAATCGAAATGATCAAAGCGCCGAGACGTGGCTATTGTCCGGTCATGCAAAATGCCATCTTTCAAAACATCAACATTCAGCCGCTGCAGAAACTCTCCTGTTTGGACAACTGCAGCTATGACTTTGATTGTCCCGAAGTGCAGAAATGCTGCAGTTCGTCATGCGGCCCCGTGTGCATGCAACCCATTGGAGTGCGTGACGACAGTCTCCTGCCGCCCATACCAAAGATACTCAAGTGTACGCTCATTGCCCGCGAGCAAAAAGTCGAAATAACCCTACAATCGAATTCAACATATTACTTTCATGTCGAGATACGCCATCACATTGGATCATTGTTGTCGCCACGCAAATTGAGTACATGGCAGTATCAACCGGTCGAACTATTGGCCGAAATATTAAATTTGAATAGTATGTTGTAAGTATATTGAAGATCGAATATTTTGAATGGAGATGAAATTTATTGATGGCCAATTCCTGAAATGCTTGATTGAAATATGTAAAGCTTGGCACTTACAGCTGACTGAGAGCCTAAAGTCAATCACAGAGTCTGGAATGAGCATCAAAAACCCAACCATAGAGCTTTTTTCACATTCATTTTATATGAGAAAGCAAAAAACCGCTGAGTCTAGTGACGCCGAAATATTCTATATTACTTTGACAGCGTCACTCTTAATGTTCTCTTCCCTGAGCACATTCCTCTCTGAAAAAGTTGCCACATTTTCATGAAAATCCGTTACGTTGCCAACAATTTTTTAAGAGAATTTTATTGAAAATATGGCATCCTTACACGAAAAATTTACATATTTACAAAATTGCATTTTTGTGTGTTAAATTTACCAAAAATATACAAATTCATTTAAGTGATAAATTTGCAATTTAGTTTAAATGCATTTTCGTATAATTCGAAGTTATTAAAAAATATAAAACCAAATAATAGCTGTGTTTTATGTTAGTAATATATAGTGCAGTGCAATGACATTTGGATAAAAGTGACATCTATCGAGGGCAACGAAGTTCTGGATAAATTGCCGGTGCAGGCTTATATAGAACATCATAGATAAATCTTATATATAAAATTAAATTTGTGTTTCTTTGTCGGTTTGCTTGTTTGTTCCGTATAGACTCAAAAACGGCTGAACCGATTACCTTGAAATTTTCGCATATTGTGTAGGGTGGTCTGGAAGGAAACATAGGCTATATAATTTTTCGACTTTGGACGGGGAACGGACCCCTTATGCCAAAAACACAACCCAAAATCAAAAGTGGACCGATGGGGGCAATAAAGGTATCAAATGATAGGTATTGGTAGAATACGAGTATAGTATTAAAATTTGAATCTAAGTACCCATCGGGCCGCCCCAACCCAAAAACTCCTCCAAACAGACATATTGGACGTTCATTTCAATATGAGGCTCAAATGAAAGGTATTCGGGAGTAGATTTCGAATCTGGCATACAAAATCAGATCGAAGTATAGGAGGTCACGCCACCCCTCAAAAACGCCATTAGACGCATTATGTCTATATGATACTTGGCTGAACCGATTTTCTTAAAATGTTAATAGATTGTGTACGTTTGTCTGGTGGAAACATAGGCTATATAATTTTTAGATATCGGGTGGAGGCGGAAAGTGGCCCGATGGGGACAATAAAGGTATCAAATGAAAGGTATTCGAGACCACAAAACGAATATGGTATTAAAATTTGGGACCAAGTACCCAGCGGGCCCCTAACCCCAAAACTCCTCTTAACAGATATATTCGGCTCATGTCAATATGGGACTCAAATGAAAAGTATTAGGCAGTAGATTACAAATATGAGATAAAACATTAGGTCCAAGTAATGGGAGGTCGCCCACCCCCAAATACCCCCAAATGGGCATATTAGCCGACCATGGCTATATGGGACCCAAATGAAAGGTATAAGGTAGTAGATAACGAATATGATATTAAAATTTGCATTCAAGTCTTGGTGGCGCTTTTTCTCCTGAAGATACACCAAATGGATTATTTGACCCATTATGACTATATGGGACTCAAATGAAAGGTATTTGAGAGTAGAAAACAAATTTGATATCCAACTTTGGAGCCAAATGTTTTGGGGTACGCCCTAAAGCACCCCCTGAACTGAACTTCATTTCCGTTACGGAAAAAAGAACGAATTTGACATCTATTTTCAGTGCAAAGTGCCGGTGGCCGCACCTGCCCCAAAACACCCTCCAAACGGTTCATATTTAACGGCCCTGACAATATGGGGCTCAAATTAAAGGGATTTTGAAGTGTAGCGAATTTAATATCCATATTTGAGTCGAAATGTCTGAGGTGCCATCTCTCTCTTAATGAAAACATTACCCTAAGGAAGAACATTACCACCAGGAACCAAGCATGGGCAAACTTCTCACACATCAATGAGTGCTTTCCGATTCAAGTTTAAACTCAATGACAAGGGACCTTTTTTTATAGCCGAGTCCAAACGGCGTCCCGCAGTGCGACACCTCTTTGGGGAAATTTTTTTGAATGACCATGCATGGCATTTTACCTCGAAAATGTCGCCAACATAAAGAGGAGATAAACACCGTTTTGTCCGATGTTCTCGCCAGAATTCGAACGCGTCCAGCGTCATGGGCTACAATGGCACGAATTCAATATCTGCATTCAGGGCGAAGAGTCCCCACCCTAAAAAGATATTAGAGAGTTAAAGAAGGCGCAGCGGAGCGGGCCCGGTTCGGCTAGTTATATATAAATAAAGAATTTAAACTTCGCATATAGACTGGTTCGTGGCGCTTATGAATCTAATCTAAGAACATGCCGCAAGATAATCGAAGAACATGCCACAAGCAGAATTCTGCTCTCAATGGCATGCAGTTTGATTCCCTTTCATTTTCTAAATTTGCATTATTTCCTTTCCCGTGAAGGAAATTATAGCATAATGCATGTATATAGGGTTTCGGCAGTCTAAGCTTCCAATATACGTATCTTTCTTTCTTTTATTTCTTTTCTTATTGTTGTAAATTTGATTTTTTCGGCAGAGCTGCTTGCTTTGAAAAAATAAAATAAATAGCGACACCTATAAGCTTGACATTTGGTTTCATTTTTTGAACAGTCATATAACATTTAAGATTTGTGCACGCAATTGTATAATTGATTTTAAATTTTTAGCCATTCACAATAGAGGATTTCTGCGGGTAGTCACACTTATTGGTGAAAAACATCATCATGGCAATCCTGACGACAGATGTTTCTATGTTATTTCAATCCCCTTTGAAACATGTGTCGTCAGGATTGCCATGATGTTTTTCACAAATAAGAGTAGCCACCCGCAGAAATCCTCTATTGTGAATGGTAGGTGGTGGTTCTTAGAGACTGGATAAACCATATGCTAAGGAACAGATGGATACATTGTGTGCCATAGGAATATATATGGGGGAAAAAGTGACACAAGGCGCGCCACAGGGGGCATTTAATCGTCATTTCTATGGGTGACCACCATAAATGACCTATTACAGATGCTGACTGAGGAGGGATTTGAGCCGATGTTTTAATACTTCTAAGAGGTAAGGATACGAACCAGCTATGCAGAAAGGCCGAAAGGGTCTTGAATATGGCATATGACTGGGCTAGTCCCAGAGGTCTCAATGTTAACCCAGAGAAGACTGAAGTATGTCTGTTCACGAGGAAGACGAAGGTGGGACAATTTAACGTACCACTTTTCCTCAATAAGACGGTTTTGATATCTGACAAGGTCAAATACTTAGGTGTTATCTTGGACAGAAAACTGAATTGGAAGTGTCACATCCAGGAGCGTACTTAGAAGGCTGACAGATGTTGGGCACTATGTAGACGGGCCGTAGGCTCGAAATGGGGCCTGAATCCGAGGATACTCCATTGGCTCTACAGGAGCGTGGTTAGACCAAAACTTACCTACGCCTCAGTAGTTTGGTAGAGAACAAGTGCAACATAAAGACAGGTTCCGAAAACATGTTGTCTTGGCATAGACGGAGCGATGAGGACCACGCCCACTAGGGCACTGGAGACTATTCTAGATATCCGACCCATTGATATACAGATTAAATGTGAGGCAGCCACTGTGGCTATGAGACTCAAGGCGATGGGAGAATGGATTAAGAATTGGAGCAGCTCATACCATCGCGGTATAATCGAGGCAGAGAGGTTTCCGAACGGATACCTGAGATGAACCTTGAGGACGAGTGCGAGGCACCGCTGCTAGCGGCACAGTATTGGATGGACGGAACCCTAATATTACCATCTGCAAGATCATGTTACACGGATGGATCAAAGCTAGAGAACAAAGTAGGCCTGGGGTCTACATTGAGAACCCAAGGACTGAGATCTGGTTTGGACTGGTTGACCATAATACGGTCCTGAAGGCAGAGATCCGGGCAATCGCGGAATGCGTGAGGTGGTGTGGTGCTAACCCAGTGTGAACATCTTTACGGACAGTAAAATGGCCATTAGGGCAATAACAATCAGGACGGTAAAATCAATGCAAGAAGGAGATTAACGCCTTCTCTGAGGATGGCAAAATCCGCATCGTTTGGCTGCCGGGTCATAACGGAGTAAGGGGGAATGAAAGGGCAGACTATTTGGCGGTGAAGGTCAGAGGACTGCCATCAATAAACTTGGTTAACCCGAAGCCTTTCGGATCGACGCAGTCCGAGTTAAGGGCGTGGGCGACGAATGCGCATACAACACTGTAAAATAGCGAAACGGTCCGTAGGAAAATCCTATGGGGGATCCAGATAGTGAGAAGGCGAGGCTTTTACTGAAAGGAAGTAAGAAGGAGGTCCGTATAGCCATTGATATCATAACGGTACACATAGGACTGAACTCACTTATGTAAAATCGGTGCGGCAAGTGATAGCATGTGTAGGGCATGCGAGGAAGATAATGAGATGTTAGTCATTTCGCGTCTAACAGATAACGGCACTTAGGTGGGAACAATATTCCAAACATGAACCAACTAAAGGGAGTAGCATGAAAATAATTAAGAATTTTTTAAGGAGCACGGAATTCCTTGCTTACAATTTTCTTTATCGAGGTTACCTTTTTAGTTTTTGGAGCGCACAAGAAGCCGATTACTGGCTAAGGTGTATGTCTCTAATGGCACCCTCTTTTCAACCTAACCTAAGAAAATTCTGCGGGGGAGAAAACAGCCAGAAAAAATTTGCAACCTTTCATTTACAAAACTCTCCAAATGTGTTTCGCTCTCACACGCTCTTTTACTAAAAAACGAACGACTTTCCGTAAAATTTTATGCAAATTTTTGAGTACGCGAACACTCTAATGGCCGATTGTTGCATAATGTTGCCATATCTTCTAAGTTTCCTTAAAAGTGTACGAGAAAACCAAATTATTTAACAGGAGGTTAATCCTCACGATAAGCCGGTAAGCTAACACGAACTTTATTTTTTCTACGAGAAACCCGCCCTTACGCGATATCCTAAATGTATGCAGCCAACACCAGAGGCTGTTGGCTTGACAATGAAAGGGATTTGTATTCTATTTTTCCACAATCGCACTCTAATGGCCGATTGTTGCATAATGTTGCCATATCTTCTAAGTTTCCTTAAAAGTGTACGAGAAAACCAAATTATTTAACAGGAGGTTAATCCTCCCGATAAGCCGGTTAGCTAACACGAACTTTATTTTTTCTACAAGAAACCCGCGCTTACACGATATCCTTAATCTATGCAGCCTATACCAGAGGCTGTTGGCTTGACAATGAAAGAGATTTGTATTCTATTTTTCCACAATCGCTCTCAATGTTCTCTGCTCTCAGAACACATCTTTCTGGAAATGTTGCCATATTTCCATGAACATTTAACATTCTAACATTTTTCTGTGAATTTCTTCGCTAGTTACTTTTCGATGTTGACACTCCATCATAACGCTCTCTTCTTTATATGTCATTATTTTTGAAATATAAGTTGACTTGAAAAATTCTTTATTTTTTGTTGCATTTTCTAGAACTACAGTGGGATTTTATTTAAGACCTGGCCGTTGGTATCAAGTTCGAGTTGCAGCGATAAATGCCTATGGTTTTCGTGGATACTCTGAGGCTTCGCAGGCTTTCACTCTACCAAATCGTAAGTATTTATAAAACAACAAATAAAACACAACTAAAAAATCAGAAAACACCACCAAATTAAAAAAAGGAAATAAAATACTGAAAAACATTAAGCATCTCATAAAATGGTATGGCCAAAAGGTCCGTAGCGGTACAAAAGCTAAGAACACAGCATACAGGAAACACCTGTAAAGTCCAAATTTGCCCATTAACATTCCACTAAGGAACTGGGGCAAACTTCTCACTGAGCGCTGTCAAATTCAAAAATTAATCTCAGTGATAAGGGACCTCCTTTTCATAGCCGAGCCCGAACGACGCACAGTGGGATGGGAAGAAAAGAAGTGTAAATAAGTCTGCCATTTTGGAATGGATAGAGATAGCTTCATGAAATTTTACATGGTTATAGCCGAGGTCTTATCCAGTTTATATGCCCTAGAAGTCCCAGGGGCCCGTTGGTGTGCCTTCATTGTTGGTCACCTCTGCCTTAGAAAATTTTGTTCGGGCTGTCAAAAGCGTATTTATGGTCCGATTTTCAATTTTTTTTGCTTGTGCTTGAAAAGCCCCATAAAAAACAGACCTAAATGGGCGGCATATCTTTTATAGTGTCCAAGAAATTTGACTAACAATTTTTTTTTGAAATTTTTGCAGAGTCCGTTCTCTTATTTTGTTTCTTGTGAAAGTATTTCAGAACCGATTTCGAATTTTTTAACTACCTTGTTAAATTTCATGAATTTCACGCCGGACTGCCAGGATACACTGGTCTTACATCTCACTTACTCGCCAAAATTCGCCTCCCAGTGAACTCACATAAGAGGTGGGCTACATCCAGAGAAAAGTTGATACCAAATATGCTTATTTCAGTACCATACGGTATTGATAGTAAAGCAACACCGTATGGTATAAAAACAATACCCGATGGTATTGATGAAACATAAAATGATGAGTACCGTTTGGTACTAGCCTTATTACCGAATTGGTATTGGTTTTAATACCAATCTCAGTGTAACGGCGAAAATGGATAGTGAAAGCGCCTATCTGGGCTCGAACACTTAAATAAGGAGAGCGCTTTATCCAAACTCGGCACAGTTGTCCATTAAATTTGGGGTAGAAATACTACTTTATGAACTGAAGATTTCCCATCGGGAGATCTATATAAAGAATTTTATATCAAGATATAGGCAATTTTTGAACTCCAAGCGCTAGACCGTTATTGGTGACCGTGACCAACCTCAATTCTTTGTAAGCAGCAATTGATTTCATATCCATTGATTGAAGTGGTTTTCATATGAATACACCAACACAGCATCTTTTTCCAAACAATGGACTATCGTGTTTTTGATGTATAATGTCTTTAGAATTTGTACAATTTCCATTTTCATCGCTTTCGAGTATTTTAACAGGTTTTCACGCACTCAAATTGTATTAAAACGTTTTATTTATTGATTTAACAAATATTTTATATTTGCGACAATAGTTTGAAGTACAAAGTTCAACAACACTTCTGGTGCGATGACAAGAATATAAATGTGACGCCGTCAACTCCTAAAAGCCTCCTTTGTCTTTTATTAAATTAATACCATGTGGTATTAAAAATCTTTACAAATGACGCGAACAAAATAATATCAGGCGGTAATGGCAAAGTACCGTCATTTTTCTATCAGCGTTCAACCTACCAACTGCAGATGTTGATGGATTGAGAAAGCCGAAGCTGCGTTATTCAAAAAAAATATGAACGATAATAAAAGGGTGGGTTAATCAGCTTGTTTGTAGTAGTTGACAAGAAGATACCTGGGATTTAGCAATAGAATACCATGATGCATTAATCCAGAGAAATTCAGAAAACTACCAAAAAAGCAATAAAATGTTGTCATTTACTCATTTGCCTACACCGTGGCATATTAATAGATTAAAAAAAAACGCCAAATCTAGAGCGAGAAACACCAAATTGGCATCCCTGTTAACAGTTGATTGTTATGTTTGGCCTATGTAGCGTATAATTATTTTGATTTGAATTCATACAACGTATACGCCACATGACACTCCCATCAACTAACTGCGAAAACATAAAAATTTATACTATTGGGTTGCCCAAAAAGTAATTGCGGATTTTTTAAAAGAAAATAAATGCATTTTTAATAAAACAGAATAAACTTTAATCAAATATACTTTTTTCACTTTCTTTCTAAAGCGAGCTTAAAGTAGCAGCTGATAACTGAGAGAAGAAAGAATGCAATTACAGAGTCACAAGCTGTGAAAAAATTTGTCAACGCCGACTATATGAAAAATCCGCAATTACTTTTTGGGTAACGCATTAGTTGATTCGTTAGTGGCTTAGTTAGAACTTATCTCTTGAAAATGTTCGAAAACTAAAATTCAAAAATGCCGATGCCGAAAAAGAAAAATCGACACATAAACGGTCGTACTCACAAAGCTTAATGAATCTTTAAAATAGGTTTATTTGACAATTCTGTAAATGAAACTATGTCAAATAATCCTATTTTTAAGCTACATTAAGTTTTGTGACTACGGTCGTAAACTTTTAAATATTGACCCAAAAAAAAAACATAATTTTTGCTAACAATTTCAACATCGTGGGAAATATAAGACAACAGGCTAATCAGTGGTGCTGCTCCACAGTTGGCTACACCAATGTGGACTCTCTGAACTCTCTATTTCTTTGGCCGGACACAAATACTCCACTGCCCAAAGAAGTAAGATTACATCTTTATGTTTCGAGTGAGAGGTTTAGAGTTTCAAGATAAGTTAATCCAAAAAATTTATTTGGATTAACTTAAGTAAAACATAAATATCTATTAAATAAGACTACATACCCTAATTATATTCCTAATTTCTTTATTATACCCTTAATTGGTTTTCTTTACAGATCCCAAACCTCCTAAGCCACCGGCCGATCTTAAAGTGGTATCATCACATTTCGATGGCAAACATGTGACCATAAAGATTGTCTGGTGTGCCTCCAAATCAAATTTACCCATAGAGAAATATAAAATTATATGGTCACTCTATGTATATGGTCTTGATGAATCCTTTGTTTCCAATGAGGCATATGTTAAGGATGTAAGTAACCGCCATCTAACGAAAACATTTGCATTAGATGTTGAGAATTTCATTAGATTCATTTTTGTTTGTTTTTATTTTAGCGTCATCAATATGAGATAACTTGTCTTATTCCTGACTCTAGTTACTACGTTCAAGTCCAAGCCATGTCTATCAATGGACGAAGACGCCTTAAATCTGAAAAATACTCAATACTTTATAATACCACTATTGTGCCCACACAAAGCTTTGAAGCCCTCAGATGTGGCAAGGAGCAACAGCAACAACTACAGCCGATGACAAGGGATGGTAGCTTAAACAATGCCTTGGCCTCTACCGATGAAAGATATTATGCCAAGAAATATTCCCTTAATGATGCATCTCTTGCCGACACCCCCTCCACCTCATCGTTGTCAATGAAAAATGGTACTTATGCAACAACGAAATCCAGTGATAAATTTGAAGTTAAATATCGTCTTAATCGCAAATTGGGCATGTTGGTGATAATATCCGGTTTTCATCCCAAGGAAGAGAAGTAAGTCGAAGCTGGAAAAGAAACAGCATTTCAAAATATCCAAAGAAAATATAAACAAACAAAAAAAAACCTTTTCCCCATTTTAGAATTTATGAACTTTGCCCGCTGCAAACCAACTGCGAAGAAGGTGAATACAACGCCATACGTGTAAATGTAAGTTCCATTGAAAGTAAATATTGAAGAAATACTTAAATTTTTCTAAAATTAAATTGCCAAAAGTGAGTGAAGTTAAGCCAAAAGTAAGATAAGTGAAGTTTTTCTATTGTAACCACATTTTGCTTGTGCAGTTAGTACCATAACATAATTACCAGGTAGTGTACCGTAAACAGCTGATTAAATTTTTTTCTCGCCAAGTGCACTTTCTGTCAGCGAGTTTTGGTTGTGTGTGTGTATTATAGTTGAGAATCATAATACACACAAAGAACGAAAAATGGCTCGAACTAGTAACATACACAAAATTAGAGTTACACTAATCACTGATTTTGACAGATAGTGCACCCAAAATTTTGTTGTGTCACTACCTGTAAATGAATATATCTTGGTTAGTACCATTCCGACATATAGAACTGATCACAACGCGAACACGACAGCCATTGGTTATTCAAAAGCGCAAATAACTCGATTTGTCATATCGAGTATCACAAACTGCCTTTCGCTTTATACATCATTATGGGGGATGTGCACTTAAAAACTTGTCTTCAGATATCAATGAAAGCAAAAGGTGGTTTAAAAGAGGTACAGTTAATAGTGTAAAACAAAACACTAAAATATGCCCATGAACCATTCCTAAAAAGGCAAATTTGCCTCGCCGAAGAGAAAAAACCTGACATTGCAATGACAAGTCAGGGCTACTATCAGCAAGCCGAGATCATGCTTCCTCAGCCCCTGGATAATTGATGTCTAGTTCTGTAAAATACTCGGCCTCAGTACTTTTGCCCACTAAGCCAGCCAACGCCACATTCGCACGTTCATCGATTACTCTTTCCAATAAGCTGGAGTAAGCGATCCTCATCAAGGCCCCATATGTGAGCAAGACCTTTCCGGCACTAAGGATCAATCGCA
The DNA here is from genome assembly GCF_963082655.1 of Stomoxys calcitrans. Taxonomy (NCBI): domain Eukaryota; kingdom Metazoa; phylum Arthropoda; class Insecta; order Diptera; family Muscidae; genus Stomoxys; species Stomoxys calcitrans. Next base: position 36,437,275 of record NC_081553.1, on the reverse strand, counting down.
GCGAAAACCTGATAGCTATTGATTATTCAAAGGCGCCAATAACTCAACTCGTCGTATCGAGTATCATAAGAACTCAAGTTTAAGCAAGAGCCATTGCTGTCCCGCCTTTTACTATGTACTTGTGTGTCACCTGTGGACGCGCGGTAGCTCTCAGCTGAGACGTTCATGATAACGATGAACACCACACATATCGTAACTGAAAATTCCTAACTGTGCCGGGAGACCCAACTGCAATAATGATGCATCTTGCTAATTTGATGCGATGCTTAGAACTCGATCTAAGGCACCTGTATATTGGGTGTGTATCAACCAAGATTGCCCTTAAACTGAGAAAGACACGAACCTTGCTCTCCCCAAACTTTTTCTTCTGTTATGCTGAGGGATGGCAAAGCGGCATGCATCTATATGAGGAGGCACGGATTTTTTACCGCAGAACAAGACGTCACTTATCCTAGCTGAGAAAACATGACCTCGGACCGCTGAAGGTGTCACAAAAGGGTCATTGCAACGAAGGTCTATGATGTCGTCTAGTACACAGTAAAAGCCGGTCTTCTGCAGGAATTTTCTAAACCTGAATTGGCTGACTGGGCGATGCTCTCGTCGGTGGGGTTTTCTCCTTGTCCAACTGGTTCCTTACTTTTATTGATGTTGTTGTTGCAGCCATATTTTCATATGGAAGTGGCGGTCCTTGTCAAGCTCCTGTAGGTGAGCAAGCTCGTTCCGATCCAAAGGACCGACCACCGCGGGAACATATTGGCCATTGGTAATTTAAAGGCGTCAATAACTCGCCTTGTGCATGAGCCGGTGCCGCCCGGTCTCTCACTGAGACTCTCCGCTCGATACCGCTGATTGTCCTACTACGTATGGTGCATCCCACTATCCGCAACCTTTGGACGCGCCCGGTAGCTCGCAGCTAAGCTTCTCGTGACAGCAGTGAACACCACAGATCGGACCCCAATATTGTTGTTATAGCAGTGTGTCATACACTGAGGCGGCAGCCCTTGCCGATGAAAGACTCCATCAGGTCAATCCGGTACATACTACCGGCTGTCATGGGATTGCCTACGTTTTTGTCTTGTACCTTGGACATCTTTTTCCATCTTCTATCGTTTCTGCTCTTTTGCACATCACTATGGTGTATCTTTATCTGGGGCCGCATTATCTACATGAACGAGTTAAATTTATTCGAAAAACTTTTTTTAAGCATTGCCACGAGAAGCTTAGCTGCGAGCTACCGCGAGGATAGTGGAATGCATTATACGGAGTAGGTGCAACGACAGTCGCCGACAATCACCGGCATCGAGTTGGGAGTCTCAGTGAGAGGCCGGGCGGCACCAGCTCTAGCATAAATACTGAGTGCTAATGATGCTCAATATGACATGGTAAGTTATTGGCGCCTTCAAGTAACCAATGGCCATCATGTTTCTGAGGCGATCGGTCCTTTGGATCGGAACGAGCTTCCTCACCTATAGGAGCTAGACGTGTATCGCCACCTCCACATATAGACATGTGGCTACAAAAACATTAAAATTTCGAAAATTTTTGAGATAATGGCATTCATTAACGAGTGCATAATCCACTCGTGAGCTCCGAAGCAATCGAATAGAATTGTTACTTGATATAAATAGTTAAAAACAAAAGTTTATATTCGCCCCCAAAAGCTTTAGACCTGGCTGGAGGGCAGTATTGGGGATGTCCCCTTTAAAAAAAAACCAAACTACCTTAATGATCTTTTCAAATTTATTAAATAATAAACTTTTTCTCTCATTTGTTTCTAAAAATTTCAGAAGGATTCATTGGTCTTCAGTAAGCTAAGCTATAATACCGTCTATACATTTAAGCCACGCAGTAATTCCATTGGTGATGGCGAAGTCATGAAAGCCATCACATTTACAACGCCGAAATGTGAGAATTTTCGCAAAGGATTTCCAAAAGCTAATATTAAGTGTTGAAATTATAGAACTAACTATTAATAAAGACCAATCAAGTTTTTTTAAAATACATAAGAGAAAACCCCTTAAGAAGTTTTTTTTTTACAAATAAAAGAACAAAACAAAACCAAGTAAGTATTTAAAATACATAGTTTAATTTATTTAAAAAGTGATTTAAAATCATCTATAGGCTTATTGCTAGAATCTTTACAAGATGTCTCATTCAATTGTAAGGTTTTTTGCACTTTTCTACAGTCCAACGCCTCTCCACTTTCGATTAGGGCTGCAATTAGACGCGATGTATAGAGTATGGGGCCACCAACTAAATGCAAAAATTTGTACTCCTTTTGTTCTCGCATAGTGAAGAGAATGCGTTTGGATACATAATCTGTGTAGTTGCTAACACGTCCCACACATACATAACGTCGTTCAGATTGTGAATATACTTCTATTTGAGCTCTTAGACTCTCAGCGGCCGTCAAGTCCGATGCCTTTACATAAACTATGCGGAAATTTAAGTTTTCAAAAGATTTATAAAAATCAAGACACATATTTAGAATGGCATCCATTTGCTCCTCGCTTTGCTGAGCATTAAGGGTGGCCACAAATGTTTGCACTGCATTGGTCTGGGTGGCTGTATAAAGTGAAGGCTTTACTTCTTCATTGCTTTTTTCATACAATCGACCGGAACAGATATATTTCAGTGGTACTACAGATGGATAGACAACTAACTTGGTCACTGCTCCCAGAAAACTTTCAAATGCCCCACCACCCGTCAAATAGGCACAATTCAATTGATTTTGCAACTGCTGCTCCATTACTTTGTGATAGCAGGTCAATGGGGTGGCATTTGCTTCTAAAAGCACACACCGCACAAAATCCGGATTACAAGTTTGCATAAATTTACCCTGCTCTAGAAAATATTTCGTCAGAGCATCTGTGCAATGCAAATCAAATTCTGCTGCTTCATTCATAAGGTAATAGCGGGAGTTATCTAGGAAACGTATAAGATTCTCAAAGTCAAGATGAGATTTGGTAGGCCTTTGCATTACCTGCTGCTTACTGCGATACAACAGCCTTTCGTAATCCCCATCGGGACACTGGGGATGTAGCATATTGGGTAAATTCAAAAAAGCTTGTATGAATTCATCCTCTATGGGATATAGTTCAGTTTTCATAGCTTTCATGTTGTTTCTCAGTGTCTTGCCTTGCTCCTTCAGTTGGTTAATTGCACTGTCGTTTACACTCTTCACCTTTGACATTTCCTTTAATTGCTTGGCTATGTCATCACGTTCCTTGTCCACTTTCTCTATTTGCAAAATAGCCTTTTTGTAGTTGTCATACATGGCCCTGACTTGTCCCATATCCATTTGCATTCTTCTTTTCATTATAGAACTTTCCACCGATTCTGCATGGTCAAAAGTCCCTTTGAAATCTAAAAAAGGTTGTATGGTTACATAGTTTTCACTCGCCTTATCTCCTGTGATGTGTAGGGCGGATACATTTCGTATAGTCAAAACATTAAATATTTGAAACTTGTACTGTTTGCGTAAAGGTTGTATGGCTGCTGCCAACTTTGTTCGAATTTTATACATTTTCTTTACAAGTTTAATTCAAAATATAGGATAAATATAATTGCCAAGATATAAGACCGGCAATGGCTTCGTAATCAAAACAAAAACAGCTGGCTTTTGATTTATTTATCATTATGGGGGGATGCACACCTAAGAACGTATCTTTAGATTTCAATGTTTTCCTGTTTTCCCTTTATAAAATTAGCTGACGAGAGCCTTAAATCCGGATTTAATGAGTAGTGTAAACGGGGTTTAACCATGAACACATGGCGAAACCATTAAATGTGGTCTCATTTGCACAACATCCAAAAATTCGAAATTTAAATGCAACACTGCGTTTGTGTTGAATACCGGTTATTATCGGTTGTTTGGGCAGCACTTTTTCTCAATATCTGAAAATTTCTTATTGAACCGATAAAATATTGTAATTAAATTTAATAAGATCGCTTCGCCAATTTAGTAAACGTTATTTAATGCTAATTGCTGCATAATGTTGCCATATCTTCTAAACTACCTTAAAAGTGTACGAGAAACCAAATTTGCAAGGTCTCACGCGAGCAGCTGTTAGCAGCCGGAAAAAACCCGCATTTAATACATTTTTATATTGGGCTGCTGAATATCAAAATTGGATTCCTAATTTTTGGTAAAAATTTTTGGTTTTTCAAGTCAAATCGAATTTTAAGTCATATGCAACATTTTTCCAGGAATCTTACGAAAAATCCTATAGTGTGAACAACCCACACTATTATTATGTTTAAGGTTGCCATATCTTAACAGGCAACTACGGCGTAAAAAAATTGCAAAGGCTTTGAGCCCTATCATAATTTCAATATGGCGCTTGTTTAATTGAAAGAAGATCCAGAGTAACATTGAACAAAAAATTGAAAAAGACAGGATTCTATTCTCTATTTTAATGTGTATATGATAAATAAAATAACTTAAAAAAGACAATTTAACTAAATATGGCAAAAGTCAAATTGCCTTCTAAGGCCTCAAGTACTAAGAATTCGTCCACGCCTAGAAAAATTGCAAAGGGCAAGATCAAAAAGAATGTTTCAAATGGAAAAAAAGAAAAACTGAACGCCAAACAGCAACAGCACAGTGATTACTTAAGTAAATGTTACGAAATTCAATCACAAACTCGTCTATGTTTTGTCAATTTAAAACGTTCTTCAATCATGGAGAACGCCACCGCCAATTGCAGCGCAAACAGCAACAACATCAGTGGCATTGAGCAGGCTCAATGCACAGACACCAACACCATTGTCACCCCAAATATTAAAGATAATAATAAAAAAGTGGATGAAGCCAACAAAAAATCGAATGCCAACGCAAAGCCCAAGAAGAACATTTCCTCAACTTTAAGAAACATAGCTGGTAAGGGACAAGAAGCCACTGAAATAGAGACAAGATATGCGTCATTAAAAACACCCCTTGACGATCAATGTTCACTTGCCAAAACGACCGAGAAAAACAATAACGAACTATATTTTCAACGTCGCTGTTGTGTGCGAATCAAAAAATTGCGCATTACGCAAAAGGATTTACCTAGTAAGGATAATAAAGCGCCCAAGACTTTGAAAAAAGAAGGTGAGATGTAATACGCTTTCTGAATATCAAATTAGAAATTATGAAATGCAGCACTGTACCCACATAAAACTCGTGTTAATGTGTGTAGTAATTTGTGTGCACATAAGACAAGCTTTATTTATCTTTCATATGAGAGGGGGAGGGTTTGTTTTGGCGTAATGTGAAAAAAATGTCTAATGGTGCTTGATTGTCTGTCACTATATAGTAATTGAAATATGTTATATATGCATATATTCCCTTTGTCTTTGAGGCATATTTTAACTGCCCAAAATTGATATAGGGCAATAAATAATTAACGAAACCATTTTTGTTTGTAAGGTATATGTTTGTTTAGTTTATTTGGAAAAAATGCACTTTATAGGGCGCTCCTTCGATTTCGCTCAAATTTTGTATGTTGTATGTAGATACTTATTGACATCAGCAACACGAAACTGAAATCCGTTTTTGGGGCAAAGGCCCGTGGATACCCTAAGGGTCGAAAACCTCCCTCCATAGAAAGTGCACCAACCTAGGCAAGACGCATAGCAAACTAAAGATAATAACGAATAGATTGCAAATTTGGAAGAAAATGTCGAAAAATTAGACCGGTAAGGAAAGATTTAAACCCCCTAACCTAGGGAATATGGTTTCAGATTTTCATATGAAAGCGAATGATGAGTAGATTGCTATTATATTCGGTTGCCCAAAAAGTAATTGCGGATTTTTTAAAAGAAAGTAAATGCATTTTTAATAAAACTTAGAATGAACTTTAATTAAATATACTTTTTTTACACTTTTTTTCTAAAGCGAGCTAAAAGCAACAGCTGATAACTGACAGAAGAAAGAATGCAATTACAGAGTCACAAGCCGTTGAAAAAATTTGTCAACGCCGACTATATGAAAAATTCGCAATTACTTTTTGGGCAACCCAATAGTAGAGTAGATACAAATGAAAATGAACAAGTAAAAAGACGTTAAATTCGCCAGGGGTGAACTTTGGATACCCAACACCTCGGGTATATATGTAAGCCACCTGCTCCATAGCAGCTTTATCGAAATATATTCCGATTTGGACCAAATACTAATAAGTACAAGTCATTTTTCCATTGTGTATAACAAAATATAAATCTTTCAAGTAGCTACGTCTAATGGGGCCAAGACTTTAAATTGAGATATCGGTCTATATGGCAGCTATATCCAATCGGGACCGATTTGGGCCAAGTTGCAGAAAAATGTCAAAGAGCCTAAAACAAATCTGTCCCAAATTTCGACGATCAAGATATCGGTCTATATGGCAGCTATATCCAAATCTGGACCGATCTGATCCAAACTGAAGAAGAATGTCGACGGGCCCAACACAACTCACTGTCCCAAGCTTCGGCGACATAGGACAATAAATGCGTCTTTTATGGGCCTAAAACATTAAATCGAGAGATAGGTCTATATGGCAGCTATATCCAAATCAGGACCGATCTATACGATTTTGCTAAAAGTATGTCGAGGGGCTATACTTAACACACTGTTCCAAATTTCGGCGACATCGGACAATAAATGCGCCTTTTAGGGGCCTTAATCCTTAAAGCCTTAAATCGAGAGATCGGTCTATATGGCAGCTATATCCAAATCTAAACCGATGTAGACCAAATTGAAGAAGGATGTCGAAGGGCCTGACACAGCTCTTTGTCTGTCCAAAATCGGATAATACAATAAGTGTGGCTTTTATGCGCCTAAATCGGCGGATCGGTCTATATGACAGCTATATCCAAGTCTGGACCGATCTGTGCCAAATAAAAGAAAGATATCGAGTGACCTAGCACATCTCACTGTCCCAAATTTCAGCAAAATCGGATAATAAATATGACTTATGGGCCTCAGACCCTAAATCGGCGGATCGGTCTATATGGGGGCTATATCAAGATATAGTACGATATAGCTCATCTTCGAACTTAACCTGCTTATGGACAAAAAAAGAATCTGTGCAAAGTTTCAGCTGAAATCTCTAATTTTAAAGACTCTAGCGTGATTTCAACAGTCAGACGGACATGGTTAGATCATTCTAGATTTTTACGCTGATCAAGAATATATATATTTTATAGAGTCGGAAATGGATATTTCGATGTGTTGCAAACGGAATGACAAAATGAATATACCCCCATCCTTCAGTGGTGGCTATAAAAAATGTTAAATATCCTTTTATTTTTGAGACAACAATTAAAAAACTTTAAATGTGGACATTTTTCATTTTTGTCCCATTTTTTATTTATTTTTTCACTATAACTATCTCGAAACCCCTTTGGATAATTCCCGTTAATCTACTCGTTAATACCTTTCATTTGTTATCCATATTCTATGCACGTACCAAATTTCAGCGAAATGGGAGATGAACCCTACAAATTTCATTTTCCCCACGGTATCGACCCAGAACCATTTCTGGGCAACGACTGTACTCTCCGCAAGTAAAAAAATCCACAACCTTTGTAAAATATGTGAATTGGACAGCCATACACGATATGAGATAAGCTTCCTCGATCTATCAATGTAAAGCCATCCTATGGCAGCCGGTTGTATGTACCGGATTGACCCGATGAATTCCTTTATTGGCAAGGGCTGCCGCCTCAGTGTACCACACACTGCTACTACAACAACAACAACATCAATGTAAATGATGTTTGATTAATAAAAATGAATGAATGAATGGTTCAATGTTCGTGATAAACACTAATCCCATGGTATCCGGTTGTACGTACCGGATGGACCCCATGGAGTCCTTCATCGGCAAGGGCTACCGCCTCAGTGTACAATACACTGCTACAAATAAGTATTTGTTTATTTAGTCATCCAACGGTTTCTGCAAATTTACCCACGTACATACCATTAAGAAACGGGCAAATTTTTCACATATCAAGGAGTGCTTTCCGATTTAAGGCTGTACGTTTGGCCGTATGGTCCTTGCCAGATTTCAAACCCAGAGGTACAGCGTTATGAACATGCTTACTAACCTCTGAGCCACGATGGCCCCAATAGGATAGGCGACCCATTAAATAATGCGCCCTGATCCTGGTGACGTGTTGTCCGTTTCAAAGGCCTTAAATAAATCGAGGGCCATGGATTGTGTACATCGGCGTATATGTACAGTGATGGTGTCCAAGGCCATCGTAGTGTTATGCAGTAATCCTTTCTAATGCTTAGTACATTGAAATTATCCATGGACAAGCCACTGCTACGTGGCTAAAAATTACTGAGGTCCTATAATCCCCTCTGCCAACCAATACTGACACTTGAGTTATATTACTTCAAGTGCTATAACTAAGTGGCCTGTTTTTGGTGCTAGGCAGACTGGGGCGAGGAATCCATTGTTTATCTACGAGTTACGTTGTCTACACTGGCAAAAGGGACATTTGCAATAATACTGCTTTTTTACTAATTTTGCAGGGATACTAGAGGTAAGGCTATGAATGGATTTGTCTAGAGCTATCTTGTCATCGTCAAATATGTGAAAGCTGCTGAGATGTTTTTCTTGGATTTGAGCCGTTATGCTTATATAAGGTCGCTGGTAAATTTGCGAAGTCCAAAGTTCGTTGACTTAAGACCTCAAACTCTCAGTAATAATTCAGAAACTTATTTGGCACGCACTGATTGTTATCCTTTCTTATTTTTTTTAACTAAATACTAATAATCACTTTTTTTCAGAACTAATAGCAAATGCTGCTTTACAAGATGAAATTCTGGCAACTTCTTTATCGCAAATTGAAAATCCTGCACTGGATCAAGAAAAACGTAAAGCATTTTCGAAATTATCTTTGGCAAAACGGCATCACCCATCAGCTGAAGACGATAAAGAAAACAAAAATAACGATAACGAATACAAGAGAATATCGAGCCAGACTTTAAACAAGGAAAATCGTAGCAAAAAGCTTATCGATAACACTGCTAAAAATGTCAATAAGAATTCTATCGATAAAGAAAACGATAAATATCCAACAAGAACACGCCGACTACTTAGGCAAAGTAATAGCAAAACCATTGAGGAAAATTCGGCGACAGCTCTAGGAAAAGATAATAAGAGTAACGAACAAGCAAAAAGCAACTTTAAGGACCGGAATGGTAAGATTGATAACAACTTAAAGTTGAACATAACCAAGGAACGGACCAACAAACTTTCTAAACCATTGGAAAAGAAGTTAGATGCCACTAAACGTGGTTCTAACCAGAACAACAAAGATGATTCAAAATCCACAGAAGAACACACAAAAGTTAAAGAAAAAGATAACAAAAATGACACAGGTAGCACCGAAAAATCAGCAAAGGCGAGAAGACGGATAATTGGTAGAAAGTTTAAAGATGACAAAGTAAATGTCACTGGTGACCCATTGGCAAATGCAGCTGGAACTGAAGGTGGAATTAAAAAGGCTGGCGAAATTAAGACCAGAACTCGGGGTGGAGATAAAAAGGTTGATGACATTATTAAAACCAGGCCAAAAAGAGCAGCCAAACCTATGACATTAAACACAAATAGTAAAAACAAGTCTAAAGATCGAATGGTATCGGTGATTACAAATAAGCAATCAGAAAAGGAGGATGCTCCCATAAATGGGCATGAAAACATAGTGGAAAGCTCTCTTAAATCCAAGTCTAAACCCGAAGTGGCGACAAGTGACGTCAAAAATAAGGAGAACACGAACAAAAAATATAACTCCAAAGGAATGAATTCAAATACAGCAAAAAACAATGCCATTACGAATACAACAATGATGGATATGCAGCACATACATTTTGTTCCCCAAAGAAATTCGACCATGCATTTTGAAGTTATGTTAAGCCACAATAAATCCCCCATTAAACAGCATGAAAAAGAGCTTACCAACAGAGTTGATAACAAAATAAGTGCTTCTGGCAGCACCGAAAATATAATCACAAAATCAACAACTAGCAACTTGACAAACCTTAACAACAGAACGAATAAATTTTTCCATCGTCATGAAAACGAAAATGTTTGGCAAAATTCACAAAATCCACAATGCCGCAAACGTTTAGCAGCCACCAATGTCACAAATAAAACTCCTCTCTCCAAGAAGCATCGACTGCTGTCGAAGCGTTCCTCTCAAGCTAGGCGTGAAAAGGTCTATGAATTTCTTTCGCAATCTCAAACTTCTGAGTCCGAATCGGGCAATGGCAGTAAGATTCAAACCAAACCTGTGGATCCCATGGCAGATGTTATTAAAAAGTTAATATCACAAGGAAAGGTAGCCGTAGCTACCAATCAAAAGGGTAAGGGAAAACCTAAGCTTAAGCCCACGAAGCCCAAAAGAGTGACAAATAAAAATAAACAGAAAAAGATTACTCCCTCCGCAAACATAAAGAATAAGGAGGTAGTTTTGATGCCTCCCCCTTCTCCTCCTGCACCAATCAACAAAAGCAAAGAAAGTATTGATGCTGACAACGAAGAAAATTACGATAGAGACGATTTCGACCATTTTATGGAAGATGATGACGACATAAACCCCGATGTCAATTATAATTTTAATGAACCCGCACAGCCTGGCCAAAAACCTCAACAAAATCATGTTGTTGCTGAACAAGAAGGTACTTTTAGTAATTTAGCCAGGTCAGTTCTAATCAGCCAAGCTGAAAGAAATGATGCTCAAAGATTAAAGGCCCAACGTCTACTGGCTATGGCCAAGAAGCTCATAAGTACGCCGAAGAATCCAAAAATGCCCTCACCACAGGCTGCTATAAATTCAGACTTATCACCCATTGCCCCACCCACAGGTTTAAGGCCACCCACAAAACCTTCGCCTTGGCGAGTGAACGAAGATGCATATTTGCCTAGGGTGTTCAATTTTTCAAGAAGTTCAGGTAACTTGCCCTCGTTTTCCAGTGATTATATACCACCAACGCCCAAAAAGGAGACGCTCAAAAATAAAGTGTTACAGGCCTTGAGGAACAATTCTTCAATGAATCCCAATCAAACCGAACAAAACTCCTTTATACCTGCAGTGCAAAGTCATACATCCACTCCTTTAGTGGTTAACAATCGACATTCCAGTGGTGATGAGGGTGTTCTATCATCGTTTTCGTCCAATGATTCCAATGGCGAAAATAATCCTCCACCTGTTCCGCCCAATATGGGGTCTGATAAAAATGCAAATATCTTTGATTTAAAGCAATTGCCCAATCCTCGTAGGACTTTAACTTATCGTAGCCCCTTGAAGGCCATCAACATTTTGGAAGTCGTGCACCTGCCTCCTATAACAGATATGAATGATTTGTCGAAAGAGAAATCGCATGTGGACATGTTTGGTTTTGAAGAATTTGCAGATAATGATACCAGCTTTAAAACTCCTCAAAAAGTAAAACAAAAGAATCTCCGAAAAGGGAGAGAAGCGCAGAAAAAATCACCTGATAGAGATTTATTTGGATTTGAGGAATTCCTATCACAAACTGAAGCTTCGAGTCAGGAAGCAGCAGCAACACCACAGAAGGAAACCTTTACCAACAAAATCAATGAAAAATTACAAGGGTTAAGAAAATTACGGCCAGATACAAGCGAGTTAGAAATAAATTTTGCTTCAGGCAAGGATAAGCCGAAATTTCCTGAACTTTTTAGGGATCCAGGCGATGTGGCCAAACCCCAAAAAACCATCAAACAGATGCTATGTTCTACCATGGTAGAACAGCCCTCGACAAGCAAGAGGGCATTGGAAGAGCTTAACTTGCGAAAGCAAGCAATGTTCCAATGTCCACCAACCAGGGAGATTACTGCTGATATTAGTGAAATATTTAAAGATGTCGAACCAGAGACAACGTTTAATGAGCAGGTATGTAGAAGATATTTTGAAGTTTAAAATTTGTAAAATTTACAGTGGGTCTTCTGTGCTACTTCTCTTGGGTTTCAAGTCTGTTTATGCCATCAGATTATATTTCAATTGATTTCCTAACTGTGACAGCCTGACTTGGCCAAATTTGCCATACAGCTCGCGTGTCATACGTTGCCGAGATTTTCCATCATATCAGATTGGTCCATAAATTTTGCACAAAAATTGTTCTTCCAAACACTCTAAGTACATCCTTGTATGCACTCGCAAGAATCCATGCTTCGGAACCATTTATCAGTGTATGGTCTTTTATTCTTTGTCGAATTGCTTGTTGGTAGCATGGTAACGATAACGATTTATAATTTTTTGCAATATTCATTTTAATTTGCACACATTGCAATTGAAATATTTATTTTCTATGTACATACGCTATAGAGAATATTTATTTTCTGAGGTACTCGCTACCAAATTGCTATATAAAATGGAAATCTTTTTCAATGCTCAATTTAATGAGTGATTGATTTAATTTCCGATTCAACAGGGCCTCAAAGAATCAAGTTCATCTTTGATGGTAGTATGCGAATCAAACAAATACACATAGGTATTATAAATGGCCCTTAGTACTACTTGAGCTTCTCCAACGTTTCTAAAGCATCACAATTGTTTTTATTTTTCTTTTGCAGGATCCACACCGCACCTATGTTCGTCCCTATAAACGAAAACGTCGTCTTCGCGACAATAAACTAGTGTTTGTTCTTGAAAGCGACGAGTCGGATATTGAAGATCTTTACTCGCCAGAAAAGAAGAAAAAGAAAGATAAAAAGAAACGAGAGCTTAATAAAAGTCATGAAACTGATACCAGCTCCGAACATCCGCCAAACAAAAAGAAACGACGAGCCAAAGAGAATCCCGAACTGAAAACGTTTGTGGAAGAATTTCAGGAGATGTGCAAAGATGTGGAAAGTTATCAACTCATAGTGGAAAAGAGTGCATGAACCTTTGTATAAAAAGGAAAATATTTTTATAGCAGAACTTTTATTATATTAGCCTTTTAAAGGCTTTTTTTATGTTTATTCGAATCGTCCTTTTTTTGTTTGTTTTATGTATGTTTTTATTTGCTGCAATTTAGTTATAAGTAAACTTTTAGATGTAAAACAAAATTGATGATGATACATGAAATATATTGATTGATTCAATAATATCGTTACTTGCAATAATATAATTTCCGATGGAGTCCATCGTACGGACTTTTCTATTTGGATCATTTTAGAGAGCAAGGTGGGAAATAAAAAAAATATGCCAGTATAAAAGCGCTCAAGAAAGCCATTATACGGGAATTTATACTACTTTTGTTTGACCGGCTCTAACCAGTAGCCAAAACAAAAATATTTTCCCATACTCCAACAAACAAAAGACCAGCTTTCCAAACTGATGATGACTTTTCACTTTACATTGAGAGCGAAGACATCATTCCAGACTCGTACACGAAGAGAAACAAATCAACACACACCAATAAACTGAGAAAGCTAAGGCAGCTTTACTATGAGGAGCATAACATCGAGACCAACAGAGAGTGGTTTGTAAATAAAACCAACACGACTATACCAACAAATGTTAAGTGGTTACTGCCTTTAGGTCCCAAATATTCTCTTCCAACGACAAAAAGAACGTTCCCGCTATTCAAAGTAATAGCTGAGGGAGAAGTTTGTGTCCAAACATGGGAGACTAGAGAACTACAAGAAAACTCACACATAAAATGAGTTACATTAGTAGATGACCACATGCAAAAAAAAACAAAGCCAAGCAGACGTGACAAGCTTGTGCTTGATACATTGGGAGAAACAAGGCGATTCTTAAAGGAAAACAAGGATATTTTGATACTATGCGCTGACAAATGAGGAAAAACTGTGGGAATGGAAAAGGATGACTACGACACCAAGATGAGACAGATTTTAGGTGATATATGCATCTATCGGCGACTGAAAAGGCGACCAACTTCAGGGCTTCAGGCCAAAAATAAAAAATTCGTAGAAACATTATTCAACCTTAAAGTTTTGACCATGGTTGAAAAAAAAACAGACTCGCAAACCGAGTGGCTACGGCTTTCTAAATATTGACTAACATATTAAGCAAGCTGGAATGACCCTTAGACCTATCTACTCATCCATGAATTCTGCCACATATGGACTATCTAAATATTTGACTAACATATTAAGCAAGCAGGAATGAACCTTAGACCTATCTGCTCATCCATGAATTCTCCCACATATGGACTATCTAAATATTTGACTAACATATTAAACAACTTGACAATAACTGTACAACATTAAGGATGAAATCCAGTTTAGAAACAGGGTCAACGATCAAACCATCGACAATACGGAGATACTCGTTTCATTTGATGTTATCTCCGATATATGAGCAAGGAAAGGCATGCCAATGGGATCCCTAGTGTCCCCGGTTATTGCAGGCATCATAATGGAGGAATTGCTAAATGTGACAATGAAGAATTTAACCAAAAAACCAAGAAAATTAACGAAATATGTAGACGAGATTTGCTGCGAGATTAAAAAAACAGATCAAATTACTATATCTGGACAACATGGTTTATAGACATCAAAACAAGCTAAAACTAAACCGGTACCAAAAGAATACGGCGTCAGGGAGATTAATTATTGGGTTGCCCAAAAAGTAATTGCGGATTTTTTAAAAGAAAGTAAATGCATTGTTAATAAAACTTAGAATGAACTCTAATCAAATATACCTTTTTTACACTATTTTTGTAAAGCAAGCTAAAAGTAACAGTTGATAACTGACAGAACACAAGCTGTGAAAAAATTTGTCAACGCCGACTATATGAAAAATCCGCAATTACTTTTTGGGCAACTCAATGATTTCCACTCGAAACATCCACGACGGATAAAGATTAATACAGCAACAAATTTCATAGAGAGGGTTTTTAAAATCAGTGACACCATTTTTTACAACGAGAAGAAATTACGACAAATGCGCAGCTTAAATTGGTTTCCAAACAACACTATAAACAGTCTCATCAAACACGTAAAAGAAAAATCTTCTAACACGGAAAAGGAAAACTCGGCAAAGATATTCAAATCAACAACTTACATTCCTAGTTTTAGGAACGCCTGAAAAACTCGGATATACATATATGACGAGATTAACTACAGATTAGCATTTAAAAGCAACAACACCGTAGGCAATCTCTTGAACAGGACAAAGACTAAAATCGATAAAAAAGATAAGTCTAATGTAGTTTATAAGATACATTGCAATGGAAATGAGAGTAACTCATGTCCAATGGCATATGTAGGCACCACAAGCACAAAACTAAAAACTCGAATTTCGACCCACAAATCGGACCAAAAACTGTCTCCTAAACCCATAAAACAAAAGACGGCAATGGTCGCTCATTGCAGCTTGACAGGACACATTCCGAACCTTAAGGACGTAGAAATTTTGACACAAGAAAGCAATTACAAACGTAGATACATGACGCTGAACGCCTGAGTTCGAATCCTGGCGAGACCATAAGAAAAAATTTTCAGCGGTGGCTTTCCCCTCCTAATGCTGGAAACATTTGTGAGGTAATATGCCATGTAAAACTTCTGACGCACTGCGGCACGCCGTTCGGACTCGGCTATAAAAAGGAGGTCCCTTATCATTGAGCTTAAACTTGAATCGGACTGCACTCATTGATAGGTGAGAAGTTTGCCCCTGTTACTGATTGGAATGTTCATGGGCAAAATTTGCATTTGCAGATACATGTTAGAAATGTTACATATAATTAACACTCCTTTTGACAAACGGATAAACATTAAGGCGGACACAGACCACTGTGCACAGATTTATAGGAGTTTGATACATAAGTATAGGCAATAGAGAGAGAGAGAGAGATCTTTAGTATAAGTTTTACATTGTTAGAAGAAAGTCGTTTTAAATTGTTAAGAATAATGTTATTATTGGATAAAAATAACATTTGTTTTGTATATTAATGTATAAAAATTTCAGTGAAATTCCCTGAGGAAGAAAACCGGTGTTTTTCGAAATATTGGATTTTTCAATAGTAAAACAATTTTTAACAATTGTTTTCATGACCTCGAGCCGAACAAACCAAAAAAAGTAAAAAAAAAAAATTGAATTGGTAATACTTTGCGTCAGGTTGTATTGCCCAAGGTTGCCCAAAAAGTAATTGCGGATTTTTCATATAGTCGGCGTTGACAAATTTTTTCACAGCTTGTGACTCTGTAAATGCATTCTTTTTTCTGTCAGTTATCAGCTGTTACTTTAAGCTTGCTTTAGATTTAGAAAAAAGTGTAAAAAAAGTATATTTGATTAAAGTTCATTCTAAATTTTATTAAAAATGCATTTACTTTCTTTTAAAAAATCCGCAATTACTTTTTGGGCAACCCAATATAATTGAGAAATGGAAGGTTAGATGTCAAAAATGTAACACCCTTTTTTTATCATACCATCCAACCAAAGTAATTACAGTTGTGGTATCCACATATTTGCATGTGGGGGTAGCGATCCTCGTCAAGCTCCCATAGGTGAAAAAGGTCGTTCCAGCCACTAGTACCAATTGCCGCGGGAACATGATGTCCATTTCTTATTAACAAGCACCAATAACTCGGCTTGTCATATCAAGTATCACAGGCACTCAGTAGGTCTATTCGCGCATTTCTCAGCAAATTTTTGTAGGAGAGTAAAACAGCATTTATTCTCTTTTGCTATTTAATTGAATAAAACAGCTGTTAAATGCTGTAAATTTCTGCTGGGAAAAAAACTCCAGTAGAAAATTGCAAGCTCCCAATTACCAAACTCTCAAAATTTTGCTTGTCCTTACGCACTCTCGTTATCTTCTGCTGGCAAATAAAGGACGCGAAGGATATACAGAAACAATTTGTGCAAATTTGCACAAGTTGTTGAGTACATGAACATTCTTGCAACGGTAATCACAAATCTTAGTGTAGGTTTCAAATAGGTTTATTTTGTAATTTTAAAGCCCTTTAAGAGCCGATTCAATAAAATTACAATAAGCCATAATCTCAAACATAAAACTTCTTAAATTAATTATATGAAATAGAAAAATAGGTAACTTAAGCTACATTATAAGATATTTTGCAGTGTGTAAATTTCTATAAAATCTACAAATTTTCAACAACGATTGTGCAAATTTCTATCAAATCTACTAATTTTCATTGAAGCAACAAACAAGAAAACTTTTAACAAATGGGGAAATATGATCGAATAACCTGCAAGAAAAACTGTAGCGTACTACTCCATTTGAAGCAAGTTTAACCTTCAATATTCTACTTGCTGTGGTGCCAGAATATTCCTCAAGGCAGTACAGGAGATGTGGCATAATAGGAGCATGAACCAGTCCTTCCTTGATATATCGAGGTAATACCAAGTCAGTGCTATAAATCTGGCGCAAGCCAAGAGTTATCTTGGCGACAACATTATCAATGTACAAATTGAATCACAGTTTATCATCCAAAAATATACACAAGCACTGAATATTATGGACAAATCCTATTTCATCCCCATGATATACCAGCTTCACGCCTGGATTATCACTCGATCCGAAGAAAAGCGCCTTAGTCTTTGTCGCATTCACAAACAGATGAATCGCAATCATCTATGAAGCCAAGGAAAGCAAGGCCAAATCAATCTTCGATTGAAGATGGTTACCTACAAACACTTTCTGAACATCGCCCGCATATGCATATGGGGTACACCAATTCTCTATGGACTTAAATAAGCCGTTCAAAAACAAAATAAATAGGTGGGGACTAAGTACAGATCCCTGAGGAACTCCGCTTTTAACCGGTAGCGCAAGTGAAGTTATATCGCCTATCTGAACAAATTGCTTTCTATCAATAGGAAAACAAAAGTTTACAAGCGCCTTTACCAAGACCGTAAACTGTGGACAGGTTCTTAATCAGGACGAAGTAATCCACCCGATCTAAGGCCTTCTCTAGATCCAAGGAGAGCAAAATACAGATATTGTGACCGCCAAGCAATTCAAGGTAAGACCTAAAAGCAACATGGACGCCCCTCTACCCTTCCTGAATCTGCATTGGCAATCATGTAAAAGCGAACTGCGGTCAACGTCACAAGCTGTTTCTTCAAAAAATGTCCCACTACCTTCGTAGGCACCGGCAGTAACGCTATAGGTCTATATTCCGATAAATTACCAGTGCTGCTCTTTTTCCTTATAGGGTAATTCCTAGCAATCTTCCAGCTGTTTGTAAATGTGGAGGTCATGGTTATGTTATTAACCAAAAAAAGAAGAAAATCGGAAATAAATCGGAATATTATCTTAAAAAACTTCATCGGGAACCCGTCACACCCAGCGATATTAGATTTAACTGACATAAAAGGATCAAACAATTCATCGGGAGTAATGCTGCTAAAAGAAAAGCCGTCATTAGCAGCGAAACGCAGATATTCCTACTTATCATCTTGTACATCAGATCATTGAGTACCATGGGAGAGTTGCCAGTAATAACTGAGGAACTGGTCTTGAGAAGTCCATAATCTCTAATGACTTTCCACAAACCCTTAGAAGTACTACAACTATCAAACAGAGCACAATGCACATTCGTCTTAATCCTTCTTTTCACTCTCTTAGCGCGGTTCCTCTATTTGCACTGTGTTCTCCAGTAATCATCGCTTCTATCTCGAAGAAAACCTTTATATGCCAAATCCGCCATTGACTGCTGAAACCTGTTCTCAGGACACTTGATCCAATTTTCTGAATCGTATTGTTTCACAAACATCTTCTTCTTAAAAACGGAATTAATTCTATCTAAGCCGCACTCTAATAAATCGAGTTGATCATTAACATCAGTAGTCGAAAACATTCGTTCAAGACCAGCTGAAGCGTGTCTGTTGTAATCAAAAAACTCACAAGTTCATTACTTCTTCCCACCGAGATGTTGAGAGAGATATATACAAAGGCATGCTTTG
The DNA here is from genome assembly GCF_963082655.1 of Stomoxys calcitrans. Classification (NCBI taxonomy): domain Eukaryota; kingdom Metazoa; phylum Arthropoda; class Insecta; order Diptera; family Muscidae; genus Stomoxys; species Stomoxys calcitrans. The sequence goes on along the minus strand of NC_081553.1, from coordinate 36,418,393 downwards.
ATATATTAGGGCAAATAACTTGGCCGGTACGGCACAAATATTGTGGTTGTGACAGCAAAAAGTAATCAATCAACGAGGTAGATTGATGGAAACATCAAAATGAGTCGGACAGCTGTTATGGGAAACAGACACCCGCATTTTGTTGCAGGTTTGCCTTATGTTAGCAGATATGGAGGGACCAAAAAGATTTCTGTTAAAATCCCCATTATCACAATATTCCTATATCGAACAAGAAGGCCGGATATGTCGAGTTTGAAAGAATCGAAATTGCCATTCGCTAGGTAATAACCTCCGGTAGTAAACGACCTACTCGGGGTCGAATTATGGAGGTTATTACCTATTGAATAGCAATTTCGATTCTTTCGAACTCGAAATTTTAATTTCTTTGAAATAAGCAAGGCCACACCCCCTCCTATTCTGTCAGGGCGATCGTTCCCACAAACAAGATTTCCTTTATAGAACTGTAAAACAAACCCTTTTTAAGGTTTTGTAAAGTTTTGTGGGTATGACCGTTAGTATTAAAGAAAGAGCCATGCCACCAGGCCCCTCTCGGACAGTGTTGCCAGTATCGGGGATGTCCCTCCAAATTGGGGATATATTTTCGAAAATTGGAAGTTCTGCAGCCTAGGCAATATGGGTATCAAACGAAATGTAATAACGAATAGATAATGCCAAGAAATGTCTTAAAATTTGATTCGGGACGGATCCAAAGGGTCTTGAGATAGTGAACCCCCTAACCTAGGCAATATGGGTGTGAAATGAAGATAAAAAACATGAACATTTTTTTTTTTATATTTTTTCAAAAAATCAATCGCTTTTCATTTGATACCAATATTGCCAAGTTAGGGGTTCCCCTAAGGACACATAATAGGTCAATTCCGGTTCTAAATTTACTAAATTTACATACTTTTTTGGATTTGTTATCTAATCCTTAATATCTTTCGTTTGAAAAGTATATCGGTTAGGATAGAGCACTTCCGAGGGGTTTTCGGCCTCAGGACTATTCACGGGCCTTTGCCCAAAAAAACGGATTTCAAATTCGTGTTCCTGGGGCTAACCCACATTTACATACCAAATTTCTGCTTATGGAAGGTGCGCCCTATAAATTGCATTTTTTTCCAATTATCCATATATTGCAAATTTCATTTCACCGGATGCGATCCCTTAAAGAACAGATTTCATATTCGAGTTTCTGGTGTAATTTTCGGGTTATATCCAATTAAACAAGTCACCAAAATAACCTCAAATATAGTGTAAACGGCCTAAATTTTTTTTTGGAATTTGTTTTAAATAGATATCGATTAATACGCAATGTAAACGTGCTTTATTTTTATGGTCTTTTACTGTCAACCCTACATATATTTAAAATTAACGGAACATTATTAGGCATTTCAAAAAAGCCATGCAACTTGAAATCGTTGTCAAATTCCTTTAACTGCACTCTCTCGTAGTATTGAGACCATGACATTAAGGTCTATTAAATGTTATTCTATTTAGTTTTCTTCGCCAAAATTCTTTATTTCCTAGGTTTTTTGTTTGTTTTGTTTTGTGGTGGTTTTTAGTTTTGTTCCTGCAGATGGCAATATGAAGCTGGCGCCATATTGTAAATGCAAAACCATAACGCCGGCACATTTGTTTATAGTGTCGGCTTCGCTTTTTATCAAACAGTGGCAACAGCTGTTCCAATCACCCCTTTCACCACCTCTGTCTAAACACGATAACACTACAAATACTCAACAACAAAAAATCCTCTGTGATTAATGTTATCATACTCATCGTAGTTGCATTAAAATTTGTAGCACCATTGTTAAAACTACAATAGTTTACATTTGTAGTTGTTTATTACTAATACCGAACAATGGAAAGCCAATATGCTCCACTAAGTGAGTCCTGTGCAAAGGCTTTGGGTGACAAAGTGTATGACAAACGTAAGCTGGCCTCCCAGGAAATAGAAAAGTGGGTGTAAAAATGATGAACTCATTGTTAAACACTATTATAAAGTAATCATTTTCGTGTAAAACATTTACAGAATGGTTGTGGAGTTTAATGCGAAAAATAACACCGCACAAATAAGGAAATTAATTGATGTGCTGTCCAATGACTTTGCTTCGTCCCGCGATGCCAATAAACGGAAAGGAGGATTAATAGGCTTGGCAGCAACCAGTTTGGGCTTGGGAAAAGTAAGATACATTATTTTATATATTTATTTAGGATTTATATTAAAATCCTTTTTTTCTTTGTAGGACTCTTCAAAATATGTCAATGAATTGGTACAGCCCATTCTTAATTGTCTTAGCGATCAAGAAGCCCGAATTCGCTACTTTGCTTGTGAATCTCTATATAATGTGGTCAAAGTGGCTCGTTCCTCTATTATACCTTTTTTCCCAGATCTATTTAGTGCTTTGTCACGACTTGTGGCCGACTCGGATCAAATGGTAAAAGATGGTAGCGAACTTTTAGATCGAATGCTAAAGGATATTGTTACCGAGTCTTCTAATAACTTTAATCTGGAGGCCTTTATACCTTTGCTAAAGGAACGCATATATGTGAAAAACTCATTTGTACGCCAATATGTTATATCATGGATCTCCATATTAAATGCAGTGCCCGAAATAAATATGGTAACATATTTGACTGACATTATAGATGGTCTATTTACCATGCTAGAGGACAATACGCAAGAAATCCAGAGAATGTGTGAGACAACATTGACACAATTTCTCAAGTCAATACGTAATGATTCGAGTTCTGTGCGTATGGAAGATACCATAAATATTTTGATTACACATGCCCAGTCACAAAATGAATTGATAAAGGTAAGTAAGTAGATAAAAGGGATTGGTCATTTATCAGTTTACATTGCTTTCTTTATTCGATGATAATTAACATATTTTGGTCATCGTTGTTGATAAGTTTTCGTAGTTTTGTTTTTTGGGCTGCAAAACTCCATTCAAATTATTATTATTTATTTATTTTTTATAATAAAAAATAATAATAACCATTCAAATTATGCTTTATGCCAGCAGCAGCGGGGATATTTCTCTCATACCCAGGCGTTCAGCTTCAAATGCGGACATGCTAACCATTAAACTACACTGACCCCAATAACACACACTATTCCATTTTACTGTGTACGTACACAAGAACACAGGTCCATGGGCTTAAAAATAATGTGTAAATAACCTAGTGCGCCCATCATTGCTCTACGCAATATATTTATCATACAAAAAGTTTTGAAGACTGTCTGGTTAGAGTCCTTGGAACCCCCTAATTCTTTTCTTCTTTTGTTAGAGAAAATTATATCAACTAAGATGGGCAGAAAGGATTTCAAAGAACTTCACTTAAAAGCAAAAAAAAAAAAACAAAAATCTTCTGTTGCAGACGTTTGGATCTATGTAACCAGGATCATTGCTGGTTAAGCTGCAGTGAAAAACGAAATTCGACAAGCTATTTATAATTATTGTTGCTGTTTTTTTTTTCAGGCCACTGCCATTACCTGGATACGAGAATTCGTTATAATATTTGGCTCGAAGATGTTGCCTCATACCAGCGGCATTTTTACTGCCATTTTACCATGCCTCGAATATAATGTTGATAATATGAAGAATATAAAAGAATGTGCAGTAGCTGTTAATAAATCCATGATGAGATTGGTCTCTTCCAAGGAGCATAAAACGCAGAATATTGAACAATTAGATCTAAGATCAATCATGGCAGTATTATCTCAATATTTGTCCCATGATTCTGTGCAGACAAAGGTGGCGGTATTGGAATGGATACACCATTTGTTAATTCACTTTCCAAATGAGGTGAGATCTTATGACTTTTATTTTACATAGAAAAAAATTGTCAATTAAAAATTTAGTTAAATATAATTGAATCGGTTAAAAACTTTACCGATAACCCAATTAAAATTGGTAATTTTTTAATTTTGTTGGTGTATAAACTCATATTAACTCATGCTTTGCTTTATTACAGATGTCTAACCAAACTCAATTGGGAAATAACCTGTTGAATATCTTGTCGGATAATTCAGATGAAGTTGTCCTCAAGTGCATTTCAGTTTTAGCAGAAATTGTAAATTCTCAGCACTCGAAAGGTAAGTAAATGAAGTACAGAAAGTTTAATATTAAGTTTTTTTTTCACATACAAGAAGATAACAATGATCTTATAATTACAGTATGTGATATAACATTGACATTCAACGTAGCAAGAAATATGAATAAATATATATAACATATAATTTTACAATTTCTATACATAATTTACAATTTCTGACATTAACAATAATATGACTACCAGCGATTTAAGAGATTTTCCAATATAGCTTTTTTGTATAGTTTTGCGTTGCCAATAGATTGAAGATTTGATGGCAGAGAGTTCCAAAGGCGGATCGCATTTGTAAAATATTGCCATTTTGATATGAGCAGTCGATACCGTGGGGCGACTATTAAAATCCTGCAAGTTGTTCTCCCAAATTCCAATTTTTGAAACAGGTACTCTGGATATCTTTCATAGATGATTTTATGTAAGAGTAAAAGATTCTTGATGGCAAGGTAAACACCAAATTTCAAATTATCGTCATATCGATTTAGTCCATGAACGTATATAACAATAGCATTGTGGGCTGTTTTTAGACGTCTAGTGCTTCTGGGATCACATCTACTAAATATCTCACTTCCATAGCAGAGCACAGGTAATAGGTACGATTTAGCCAACAGTGAAGGTATGTGTTTTGGTGTAAACAATTGCGTTTGATGGAGTGTTCTTAGCATACCAAATATTTTTCCAGTTGTCGCAAGTATGTTATCAGTGTATTATTAAAAACTATGCCAAGATTTTTAGCTTTGTTAACAAACTCTAGAAACAATATCCAAATCCTCATTTATTTTGAAGCATCCTTGAGGTATTTCAGATTTAGGAAAGCTCAGATAGAAATAGACATCATCGGCATATGTGTGTAGAGGAATATGTGAGCCGGGCTGGAAGGTCATTTATGTCAATCGAGAAAAGGCAGTGGTCCCAGAATCGAACCCTGCGGCACACCTTTATTCAGTTGCAGAAATTTGGACACAAGGTCTTGAATTACAACATATTGAAATTTTAGGTAGAGGTAGTTCTTTATCAATAACACAGCAGAGGCGGAAAAATTAAAGAAGTGTTTCAGTTTTAACCAAAGTACATCATGGTTGACACAGTCAAAGGCTTTTGAGTGGTCCAACAGTACTAGACATGTTACTTGTCCATCAACAATATTTGATTTAATGTCTTAGGTAACATCGATTAAAGCAGTGATGCAACTATTTCTTGGTCTGAAACCAGATCAAATCATTTAAGTATGTACTTATTTGCTTATGGGTTATTTTCTCAAAAGCCTTTGATAAGGACGGCAGAATGGATATTGAGCGATAGTAATTTTCATGCTTTGATTTTTACACTGTTATCACTTTTAAATGTTTCCATGCGAACGGATATATGCTTGTGGTCAATATATTGTTGACAAAATGGTTAATAGAAGGCAGTATATACTGTAAAGTGCATTTTATGAATTTTGGATGCAAGTCATCCAAACCAACTGCATTTGATTTTATCGCCATACAGCCCTCATATACATCAATAGGCTGAACACATGCAAATACAAAAAGTTGTGAATTCAAGATAAAACAGTTGATGTGTTTCTTTGTACAGTATTCGATTCAAGGTTCACTGTGCAGTTTAGAAAATAAGCATTCACTTCATCGGGATCAGCATCAATTTCGACTGAATGGCCAATTTCTCGTATTGTCTTCCACTTTCTTTTCGAATCAGATGCATCGCTGAATTTTTTGGCGTAATAGATAGCTTTTACACGATGAATCTCCTTATCCACGACAGTTCTGAGTGCTCGATATTCTTCATGTAGCTATGGAGGCTTAAAACGCTTCTATTATCTGTAAGCCAAATCTCTTTTATCAATTAATTGCTTGATCGACATGCCGAACCAACAGTTCTGAATCCTTCGAGGATGTTGTGTGCAGACAGACACGGTACAGTGGAGAAGATGCAGTAGATTTTCATCGAGAAATGTTAATTGCTCATCAGTGATAGAAATATCAAATATTTAAAGCCTAGTAATAAGATCAGTCGCACGAAAGTTGTCGAAAAAAGTCATACACAACAAAAGCAACTTCTATGAAACACGAGTTGCTGATGACCCAGTTCGTGAGGAATTATTTACATTTCCAATTAATTGAAGTGAAATTTGTATTGACGCAGGGACATGTCGCTACTGTTTTGCTCAGAACCACTTCTACGGAATGTGTTCGCATTTTCTTCGTCCCCATTTTTTTTTATAATGCGTTTTTTTAGGCGTTACTGTAAATATTTCAGCAGCACTTTTATAGTTTTTTTTTAATTTATTTTATAATCTATTTTTCTATTCCTTCTTTTTTCCAGGAACTGCCGATTTTAATAAGGCCCATTACAGAAAATTCCTTTTAAGTTTGGTGAATTTGTTCAGCGAAGATAAAAGTTTCCTGGATAACAGAGCCAGCCTTATTATAAGGCAACTTTGTGTTTTACTCAATGCTGAGTATATCTATTTAAGCTTTGCTGAAATCATTGCCGAAGAAGTTACCAATCTCAAATTTGCCTCGCTGCTGGTGCGTCTTCTCAATAGTATATTGTTGACATCGTCGGAACTTTTTGAATTACGCACTACATTGAGAGATATTTCTAATCCCAATTCGGCCAATTTATTTAAGACATTGTATTTAAGTTGGGTTCATTGTCCCGTATCCACAATATCGATATGTTTATTATCGCAGAATTATCAACATGTTTCGGAATTGGTGAATCTATTGTAAGTAGCCATACAGAACTACTTGCCATAACATTATTGACTTCCTCTGTATTAAATTTGCAGTGCCGATATAGAAATAACATTGGAATTATTAAATGAATTGGATAAGCTGGTACAATTAATTGAAACGCCCATATTTGCTTGTGAGTAATTGAAGACAAAATCATTCTTCTGGTTTCTAAAATTGCTTGATTTTAGCCTTACGTTTGACACTGGTTTCCAAAGCTAATAATTGTGCTGATGCCCAATACCTGGCACATGCCTTATTTGGTATTCTTATGCTGCTACCTCAGACAGATGCTTTCAATATGTTGAAGAATCGTTTGCAATGCATACCAAATTATTGGGGCCAACAACCTATGTAGGTTTTATAGTTCAACCATTAACCTAAAAATTTTGCTTAATTTCTAATATCATTTCCTCTTTAGCAATGAACAACATTCCCTGCAGTATAAGAGTAAGATTGATTTTTCTGAACTATTGGAACACTTTAAAAAAGTGCAAAAGAACCATCGTGAACAGCGCTTGTCACAACGCAAACGTAGTAGTGTTATAGTTAATGATGTTTAAAAGACAAATTGAACAAAAAACAAAGTCGTGCTTGTAAACAATATATATTAATATTCACGTTGTTTTATAATTTTTTATACATATTTTATTATATGTTACGCTGTGATGCAATAAACAATTACTAAAGTATTTATTTACTGAAATAATTACAAATATTATAAATTTTTATAATATGAGGTTGCTTAAGGGGACAAATCGAAAGAACGGTTTATAGGCATAAAATCAAGTCATTGGGCAGAAATATTGGGTTGCCCAAAAAGTAATTGCGGATTTTTTAAAAGAAAGTAAATGCATTTTTATTAAAACTTAGAATGAACTTTAATCAAATATACTTTTTTTACACTTTTTTTCTAAAGCAAGCTAAAAGTAACAGCTGATAACTGACAGAAGAAAGAATGCAATTACAGAGTCACAAGCTGTGAAAAAAATTTTCAACGCCGACTATATGAAAAATCCGCAATTACTTTTTGGGCAACCAATACAAGTAGCGTCCTCAGAGGCTCAAATAGTAAAATTGAAAGATTGGTGGCAACTATAACAAGTTATGAACCTATAGGGATCATACTAAGCATGGATGCTGGAAGTCATAACAGAAGTCGTTGTACCAAATTTCAGCTATAGGAGCTAATCTTAAACAATGCCAACCGATCTACACCAATAAGAAGAGTTTGTGTGATATTTTCAGCCGTTAGCGTGACTTGTTTGAAAGCTTGCATGCTTTCAAATGACGAAAGCACATGGCTAGATCGCCAAACAAGTAAAAATGCGTTAAGTACGGTCGGGCCAAGTCTTGGAAAGCGTTCATCACGGATTCTGAAAAATTTCGACGATGGAACTTAGTTGCAGTGCATATATCGATGGCTTAATATTGGATTGCCCAAAAAGTAATTGCGGATTTTTTAAAAGAAAGTAAATGCATTTTTAATAAAACTTAGAATGAACTTTAATCAAATATACTTTTTTTACACTCTTTTTCTAAAGCAAGCTAAAAGTAACAGCTGATAACTGACAGAAGAAAGAATGCAATTACAGAGTCACAAGCTGTGAAAAAAATTGTCAACGCCGACTATATGAAAAATCCGCAATTACTTTTTGGGCAACCCAATATATAAAAATATCTAATTCGATTTTTGTTACTTTACAGGAGAAGGAAAAAACATTACTTAGTTTTCTTTTTAATCGTTACTAATATGTTCATTCATCTGACAGTTGTCCTAAAAAAACACTAACTCAATTTTATATTATTTCTATGAGAAGGAAAATACTTGACTTATGCCTTTTTGAAATAGTTATAAATCTGGGCCGAATAACCGCATAAGTGGTCGAGTGGATTTCGAGAAGATTTCGAACGGTTTTATTTGTTCAATTGAGATTTGAAGACAAGGTGCACCAAACTTCTACAAAATATGTTAAACATTGAGGATTCATGTGGTTGGAGGAAACTTATCGAGAGATCGGTTTATAAGAGAGCTATATCCGGTTATAGGACTATTTAATTAATAGAACCAACCTAAGTCTGCACTCCCATTTCTCGGATAGTATACCAAATCCTCGTCAATAGATTGCTTCAGACAGATCATTTTCTCTCCGTCTGTGCAAAGCCTGAAGCTTCGCTTGCATCATCAGCAGGTCTGACTGAATACCTACAGTCGGGATCTATGCTGTTGTCACTAATCGAAAAAGTAATTCGATCATCGATACAATCCTGAGCTTCGCCCCTGGCTAAGGGGCGGAATAGATGTTCTCAATTGCCCAATAGCAATCGATTACCTTGGGTCCATCTTTCTTATGGGTCCCATCACACATTTGCTGTTTAATTTTAGGAGCAAATCATGATTAACGGTTTCCCATTATGTGTTATCGCATGATATCGATAACTTACCAGAGCAACTTTGCACTGATATTCTATCCAGAACATCTGACTTGCACTGGATAGAACAAAAATAAAACACAGAAATGTACCACCTATTTGCAGCATCAGTTTGGACAGCTTGGTTTTCAGCTACATCCAGTGGACTGGACTGACCTTACCGTTACCAGTTACCGCGCTGTCACCTCTGGCCCCTAGAACCTGCTCGACTGATTCCAGCCTGTCGACCAACCAGTACCGTACGTGTTTTGGGCTTATTCCTTGTTGTCTTATTGCCAGTGAGAATTTTGTCACCTAAAGTGCCTCTTCGACCCAATACCTGCCGTACTATCGAGATGACATCCATAAGCGTGGAAAGGCCTCTGGGGGGTTTGCTAGCAAAAAAGTTTTAGCCCCCCAGAATTTCATTGTTTTTATAAATTGGGTTGGCTTCACTAATGATGGCAACTGACACCAGAGAACCTTTGTCTTTTCTTCGTCGCTGGCTGATTGTTCTTGGTTGACCTATTCCTCTTTGCAGAAGGTCGCTCTAAGAGTGGTTCAGGACGAAACGACGGCGCAAACACCTTCATCACATCTGAGAAAGTCCTTGGCCTGCTGCCAGAGACCAAAGACTGACACAAACAGAATAACAAGATTACTTAACACCCCTTCGTATGGTGGTGGCAGAAAACATTCAGATTAGCCCAATATCATTGCATTAATGAACAGCAGGGAGTCTTCCCTCTTGATAAGAGAACCTCCTTTCTAAGGCCCAGACCAAATGGAGCGCCACTAAGCGACATCTCTTCGTAGAAGTGTAAGGATCTTGATGCCCTCCTCCTCCTAAGCAGTGTTTTGCCAAACACATAACATTACTTTAGATTCTTTTTCCTGACATCAAACTACAAATATTATCGGAATCTATAGTAGGCATCATGAACTTACCATTTTGTGTCCAATAGAGAATCTATGATTCCGAGGCTCAACGTGTGTCTCCAATTTTTAACACCATATTTTGAGATTTGAGATCTCCTGATCTTTCAGTCGATTATTCGTTGTTCCCGGTTTATATACTTTACTTTATATTGTCGGCTTTCATACGACTCTTGTATTTTCTGTAAACGCAGAACGTTCCATATCTGCATTCATGTATTTTTAGGACAATTTTCCTCACAATTATATCACACAATGGCTTATCTACTTTCTTAACTATTCATGCTTTTATGCTCGTATATTTTCTTACTTTTTGGTTTCTTAATAAATCAATGCACTTTGCATTTAGAATTCGTCTGAAGCGGACGCTTCGGGATTCGATGCTTAGTCATCGTTATACACAGTACAGTTATAACTGTACATTGGTTTTAATTCTGTATTTTTAATACACGTGTTTTAATTTACAGTTGGTGGGGACACCAACTTCGGAAGTACAACCTGGCATATAGAGTCGTACTCTGCCATTTCGTTTAAAGTCCAAAAAAAAAAAAAAAAAAAAAAAAATAAATCAATGGCGGCGGATCAAATTCATATTCCATCAGTCAAGATAGGGTAGCCCAATTGCAAAAAAATTGCTGCCAAAAGCATATCTAACGATCACATCTAAACTACAAATCAATAAGGTTTCTTTTTATATTATATAATTGTTCTTCTTCTTGGTTTCATATGCTGCGCATATTAGTAAAATATGACAGAGATTATATGATTGTTAACCATTTTATTGCATTATGCCGCCAAAATTTGTTGGAACTTATACTACCTATATAAATCTACCATCTGCGAATATACAGTCCAAATATAAAGTAACCCCATTACTACATAATCTATACAGTCCGAATACAAAACAGTCCCATATGCCATTCCATTTTTCAACAGGCGACGGCGTCGTAAATTTAAATTAAGAAGACACTTTGCATTTAGAATTCGTCTGAAGTGGACGCTTCGGGATTCGGTGCATAGTCATCGTTATACTCAGTACAGTTATAACTGTACATTGTTTTTAATTCTGTAATTTTATTACACGTGTTTTTATATACAGTTGGTGGGGACACCAACTTCGGAAGTACAACCTGGCATATAGAGTCGTACTCTGCCATTTCAATTAAAGTCCAAAAAAAAAAAAAAAAAATTAAGAAGACCCCTATTTATGACGATAATGAGCTATGATATTTCGTCATATTTCTTAAAAAGATTGCATCATAATTGAAAGAACTTCATATAAAGCCAAGCTTAAGTAGTTTACAGCTGTTACATTATCACACTACTCAAACAGATTGCATCATTTATAAAATGACTGAATCTAAAGCTGCCTTGTTATGTAGTAGAAGTATTTATTTATTTATTTATGTTATAACAACAACAAAAAAACATTTACCATTAACCGTTATGAACTGTTGCAACCGCTGTTCATTTCATAAGATGACCAAATACACATCCGAATACACACGATTATCGAGTACTGGTTATACCGATTGGATATAAATACCTATTCATTATTTCACAACAAAAAAATAAATGAGTTGTAAATAGTGCAGCTATCTATTGTTGTTGCACTTGTAAAGTTGATTAGAAAACAAATAATTAAATTAATTACAAGAGGAACGGACTGAAGAATCGTATTATTTCTTAATGTTTAAGCTAAAATATAACCCTTACATTAGAGTGTGTGAAAGAATATCAGTGAAAAAGTGATAACATACAATTTACAATAATATTTGGCAATTCAAAGGTAATTTATACCATATATGTGATTAAAAAAGTTTAACAGTTTCAATACAATAAATAGCTTTTTTCTACCAGAATGTTTTTTTAATATGTACCCTTGCTACACTGTAGTATTTGCTATAACACGGACTGAAACCCCATGAAAGAGGTCCCTTATTTTTGGTACACCCTACACTTAGTGTGACAAGTACTTGTGAGTTGAGCAAAGCGTCTGTGAATTTCTTGTGGCGCCTTCTTTAAACACAGAAATGTTAAAATTTAACTTTTAAATATTGATTTTATCTTAAAACAGTTTATAATTATTATTCAAGCAATTAAAGTGATGCAATGCCTTTATGACAAATACAATATAAAATTATATGCGGTTTTGAGATCTATCTGTCTGGTACTATATTCGCTTTTCGCGATCTTCGGTGATAACTTTTTTAGATAAATAATTTTAAAGCAAAAAAACTTATCAAACAAAACAAAAAACTAATCACGAAAACATGGGTTTCCAATAGGGAAACAAATGTTTAGATAACCCAGGCGGGTTTACATCAAAGCTGGCCAAGGACTTCTCCATCCGAAAATCTTTTATTACAACAAGAACAAGAACCTTCGCATCGATTCAGGACAATTTGGAATTGAGGCGGTTGCATTTACCAAACCGTATTGATTCCAGGCTACTCTGGTTTACCGTGGCAAGACAAATATATAAATATCTTTAGCTGTACGCCGATTCTGTTACTATCTATCAGTATCCGATAAATGCTGTTCAAACTAGAGCTAGCAAAATATCGGTAATCGCAACATTCGATATTTTCGACAAAAGTGCTAGCCTAATAGGATGAAAATAGCGCCCACTATAGGCGCAATGTATTTTAAGGGAAACATTCAGTGTCGGTTTGCTTTTTTTTTGTTTAGTTTTGCAAAAAAATTAACTTTTGCGATAGTATTAATCGCAAAAATATCAATCAATATTCAGTCAAAAAATTAAACATCGATAGTGCCATCGATATTTTGGCAGCTCTAGTTTAAACCCGCCCGATACTCCAAACTGATTCAAAGTCACTCTTTAAATCACGCTCTCTAATCTGTCGCCTATTGTTGTTTTAGCTGTGAGGCGGCAGCCCTTGCCGATGAAGTACTCCATCGGGTCAATCCGGTATGAACAACTGACTGCCATGGGATCGTCTGTCGCCTGTGTTCGGATTGTAACAACAACCGATTAGATAGTGTTTGAAAAACATGTTATTGTATCTTCGCACAAAATTTGTTCAACGCGAATTAAAATGGTATCTTTGGGACAATAATTACTGCATTTGATTTAAGATCTATCCAGTGCAAGTGCATGTTCTGGATCAAATGTGCAATAACAGATAATTACAAACGATTCATTGCGATTCACACTATATTTTTACTTTAATTGGCTATGACAGAACATTTTTTCCTCTAGCCGAACGTAGAATAGCGTTCCCAGCGCCTCGATCTTCTGCGCTCATTCTGACACCATGATTCGAATTCTCAACACTTGATCTTTCCATAGGGCTTTTTGTTGTTGTTGTCGTTGAAGCAGTGTGTTGTACACTGAGGCGCCAGCCCTTGCCGATGGAGAACTCTACATGGTCAATCTGGTACGTACAACCGGTTGCCATGGGATTGATTGGGCTTTTGGTCGTTCCGGTTTGCGTTTAACACTGTGTTTGCCTTCAAAATACTTCTTTGCTGTAGCTTCTTCCATTCTGACAACATGACCTAGCCAACGCAGCCGTTTTGTGATACGTGTAACTCGTGGTTCATACAACGCCTGTGTTCTTCAGTAACGCAAACTGGTCCATATATTTTACGAAGAACCTTTTTTCCAAACACTCTAAGCACTGCATCGTCTGTTTTCACAAGTACCCATGCCTCAGAACCATATAACAACATGGGTAGTATCAGTGTCTTGTATAGTGTAATCTTCGTCTGTCGAAAGGTGGCCTGGTTTCTAAACTACTTACTTAGTTCAAAGTGGCATCTGTTTGCCAGTATTGTTCTCTGATTTATTTCAAAACTGGTGTCTTCTGCACTGTTTCTCTAATTGCTGACAATTAGTTTTGGGGAAGACTTTCCAACTTGATCTTTCCATCGAAGTGTTGGTCTTGCCTTTCTGGTATATCATTAAATTTACATTCAAAGGAGCTTCTTCAGTAATCCTGATAACATTGCTTGGCCAACGCAAACGTTGTATTTTGAAAAGTTTAACTGCGCTAACGTTGACATACAGCTTATTCGGCTCGTGGTTCATACAACGCCGATATTCTCCATCGATACAGAATGATCAGAATGTATAGATTTTTGAAGTTATTTTGCAAATGGCATTAAATCGGAGGCGACCGTAGCGCAGGGGTTAGCATGTCCGCCTATGACGGGTGAACGTCTGGGCTCAAATCCTGCCGAGAACATCAGAAAAAATGTTCAGCGGTGGTAATCCCCTCCTAATGTTGGTGACATTTGTAAGGTACGTAAAAACTATGCACACAAGCCCCAAGAGGTGTCGCACTTTGACGCGCCGTTCGAACACGGCTATATGATTGAGCTTAAAACTTGAATCAGCAAGCACTCACTGATATACGAGATGTTCGCCCCTGTTCCTTAATAGAATGTTCATGGGCGAATTTTAATTTGCCATATCGGATAACAGGAAAATAAAACTTGTGTTTGTCGGCAGGCAGGAATGCAACATTTTGGACGTAAATCGCTTTATAGAGCCAATAACGATTCAAATATTATATGTCGTCAAGTTGCAACAGAAGGCATTGGGAAATTTCCCTCGACTGACTTAACTGCTTGAAGAAAACATTTCTTGTCCTGTCCCGATAATATTATTAAATAATTGCAAATGCAGCACAACCCATAGTATAATATCACAAGAGTCCATGAACTAACCTATAGCGAGACAGAGAGTGTCATAGTGCTTTTGGGGCTAAGAGTACGAGATTAAAGGGAACTTATTGGATAGAAAAGGTGAATTAATCGTGTACAATCTGGCTATAAAAACGCATGCCCGATGATTGAAACCTCAACAAACTATTGCTGTATCTATATCGGAAGATCGATCTATAGGGCAGCTATATCCAAATATGTTCCGATCTGGGCTATATTCAACAAAAAGGTGTAGGGGTCTATCAAAACTCATTGTTTCAAATTTCATTAAAATCGGATGAAAAATGCTCCTTTTATGGGATCAATACACTATATCGGTCCGATCTGGACGATATTCAACAAAAAGGAACTCGCTGTGCCAAATTTCATTGAAATAGGATGGAAAATGCTCGTTTTATGGGCTCAATACTCTATTTCGCGAAATCGGTATATATGACAGCTATATGCAAATATGGTCCGATATTCAACAAAAAGTTTTAGAGGGGTACCAGAATTCGCTGTGCCAAATTTTATTGAAATAGGCTCATTACAAAATATGGGGAGATCGGTATATATGGCAGCTACATCCGACCGATCTGTACCACATGTAACAGGAATGGGTAGGGGTCTACCAGAACACACTGTGCCAAATTTCATCGAATTCGGCTAATAAATGGATGTTTTATGGCCTCAATTTACTGAATAAATACCCAAGCGTTGGATATTTACCGGGTAGAAACACACATCTACTAATGCCTCAAAAAGAGAGACAAAGCAATATGTGCTAACTTGATAGCAGTCAATCAATTTTCTATCGCATTCTGAAGGTATATCGCGAAAGATATAATTAAGCTCTACAATATTTAGATTCTCGAAAACACCTTTGACAAACAAATCGCCACCTTCGATCTATTTTTTAATTACAAACCGGTTTTCAATAGTCCCATATTTTAATGTTACAGAGTGACGTTAACCGACATGGGAACATCGATTTAAAAAGGAAGGTAGGAGCTATTCATTGTCAAACAAGAAGAAAGCCTATCGACTTATTCGACTACTCAAACAACTCAAGCTACTTATCTATGCCGATGACACAACATTAGGTCTGTTCGCGTACTTTTGCAGTAAAATTTTGCTAGTGCAAGCAAAAGTACGCGAACGACTTCCAGTGAAAATTTGCAGATAAACAGCTGATTTTTATTTTGGTTTTTTTTTTATTTGCTTGCTTAGGAAAACAATGGGTTTTAAATAAAAAATGCCGGCATACTTGTGAGGCATTTTCCATAGATAAACGTCGATTTATTGGCCTGAGAGTGACATTCGTAGTATCCATGGTCTCCTTGACGCTGGACAGCCATCACAAGCTACAAATGTCATCCGTGGCGCCAAGTCGCGCAAGGCGCTGGTCCCAGACGGAAGCTCTACACTGATGCTGAAGAATCTGGATCTGCCTGGATTCGAGTGCCTTACAAGTGTCATCAGCCTATCTGAACACTTTTATAGTACCCGCTGTTTACAAGATGGGCAGTGTGATCCCGCTACTGAAACCTGGAAAGGACACAAGAAAGGGTAACTCGTACAGACCGATCTGTATTTTTTCATCAGTAGCCAAGACGCATGGTGTACTGACAAGGAACATTGAACTAACGACCTAATGCTTCTGGATATTGCGGCTAGACAAATTGCTGCGACCACTAATGTGAAGCTAAGGGAGCATTCTATTTGATCAAGTGGCGGCTCCGGACACTGTGTTTTCATAGAAGATATCTGTATTCGTTCACAATTGACAGACTATTTTGTCACTCTGTGCCTAACTTTTTTCTGTCTAGCCAGACGCACTTAATACGCAGCATCTTCCCTCCTTAAAAAATTCAAAAGAACGGTGTTGGTTTCATTGTATCTCTTTGATGAATATGATTCCATAAAAACACTTCTTGGTGTCTGGAAGGATACAATGTTTTAATTTTTCAAGATTTTCCAAAAAATTCCGCACATTTTGCACTTACCTTCTAATGTAAAACAGCCGACTTGAGGTAAAATTACAACTTCATTTGGCGAGTTTTCTGTACCTGAACCCTAGCTGCTGCCTTGCATTTTCATTAGGAGCAAATAAAAATGAAACAAATTTAATAATTATCAATAAACAATAATTTTATTTTTTACTTAACTCTGCTTTTTTGACCCATTTTGGTGTTAGCTTTTGTATTTTCATGCAACGGCTGCTTTTCATGAAACAGCTGACCTTTACAAAACCTCTGTTCAAAGTTGCAAATTTCTGCTGGCAAAAAAAGTACCAGTAGAAAGTTGCATTTCTCTACTTTCGAACTGTCAAAATTTGCTCTCTCGCGCTCTCTTCTGCTGTCAAATAAAGTATGCGAACTAAACTTGCACTAAAAATTTGTGCAAATTTTTCAGTTCCCGAGCACCACTATTATGGCTAAAACATAAATAATTAATCGTCGCATAAATATAAGGTCTCATGTCCACTTTGGGAATTTTTGGGATCCCCAGACATAATCCTCAACGATTGTTTTCAATTTTATTTCTAGTTGCAAGTTTAATTTCCCGGAAGAGGTTTAGGGTTAAACATTTATGCAGCAAATTTGCCATAAACCATCTCTCTCTTTTTTGCCAACCAGTTATGTTGTGCATAGCGTGCTTCATGCGTGCATGTTACCCACAAAATTTCCATCATATGGTTATGTTGATTATTATGTCAAACTGCTTTGTTCAAATACATACACGTAACTAACTATAGCTGAATGGACGTGAGTGTCTATTATGTACGAATGTATATTATGCCCAATGTAAGTATTTCAGTAGAAATACAAAAAATGCCAACAACTCAAGTATTAGGCCAAATGTCTTTTCTTGTTTTAAATTTTTTTTTTGTTTTTCTGACTAGATTTTCTTGTGTGATATATGTATGTAGTACATATATATAAACTCAAGTATATATGTGCATATGTAGGAGTACGAGTACATTTGCCCGAAAATCAGTAAACATTCACTTTTTGGCTTTTTTTATGATTTCTGTTTTGGTTTTTTCAGTTTGTTGATAAACAAATCGAGTTATGCTTTTGTCTGGTAAAATTTGTTTGTGTGCTTTTTTTTGCTTTTCTGCTATACATTGGCTGACGCAAACCTTCACTTTGCGCCCCCAGAAGCAAAGAATGGATTGCGCGGTCTATACTACTGTGTTATATGTAGGTACTAAGAACAAGAAATTGTAAATAAGGCAAAGAAAGCAAAACTAAAAGTCTATTGAAATTGAAAGATGTTTTTATTTGTATGCCTCAAAGTTGGGGAAACCAAAGAGACAGCAGCGGCGAGGAGATTAGATTTTAAAGCCAAAAGAGAAAAGGCTGATATGTCAATGGGTATTATCCAAATCCAAAACGAGGACATCGCATTACGCACTAACAGATATTAAAAAAAAATTGTAAAGAGAAAATCCCTAGGGAATATCTAAAGAACAAGT
The DNA here is from genome assembly GCF_963082655.1 of Stomoxys calcitrans. Lineage (NCBI taxonomy): Eukaryota > Metazoa > Arthropoda > Insecta > Diptera > Muscidae > Stomoxys > Stomoxys calcitrans. Next base: position 36,400,045 of record NC_081553.1, on the reverse strand, counting down.
CATCCCTGTTCAGATTGATTTATTTCGTTGTGTCCAGGAATACAAAATTTCTGTTGAAAGTGAATAATAACGTATGTAGGTACTTACATATATGCCAAAACTTATTTAGTGATGCTGTCAGTTTTGACTAGCTCAAAGGGACTGCCTCTTAAAACACTTACTAGTGCATTAATGAGGCTATCACGTCACACTGTTCGAAACTCGTGTGTAGAACATACTTAGGTAACTAAATATCTTATATGAAATGATACATACAGAATTTCCGAGAAAGATATAGAAATTTTAAAATAAAAATTGGTTTGGTGTAGGTATAAATGGCAGTGAGGAAAATGGCGAAAATTGCGTTAAGGAATACAGGGAGTCTGTATTCGCATAGCAAACAGTGCTGTTGTTGTTGTAGCAGTTTATTATACCCTCCACCATAGGATAAGGGGGTATAAATTTCGTCATTCTGTTTGTAACACCTCGAAATATGCGCCTGAGACCCCATAAAGTATATATATTCTTGATCGTCATGTCATTTAAGTCGATCTAGCCATGTCCGTCCGCCCGTCTGTTGAAAGCACGCTTTCTATCGAAGAAGTAAAGCTAGGCGCTTGAAATTTTGCACAAATACCTTTTAGTAGACGTATGAACCACGAGCTGTATGAGCTGTATGACGACGATAGCATAGTTACACGCATCAAAATACAGCGGCTGCGTTGTCTAGGTCATGTTGTCAGAATGAATGAAGAAGCTCCAGCAAAGAAGTCCTTTAAAGGCGGTACACGCAAATCGGGAAGACCAAAAGCCCGATGGAAAGATCAAGTGATGGAAGACACCTCGAAATTTGGTATCAGAAAGTTTAGAATGAGCGCAGAAGACGGAGGCGCCTGGAACGATATTCTACGTTCGGCTAGTGGAACAAATATTCTGTCATAGCCAATTAAAGAAATGAAAAGAAATAAAGGCCTTTTAGTAGGGTAGCTCGGTTGGGATTGTAAATGGGCCAAATTGGTCCTTGTTTTGATATAGCTGCCATATAAACCGATCTTGGGTCTTGACTTCTTGAGCCTCTAGAGGGCGCAATTCTTATCCCATTTGACTGAAATTTTGCACGTGATATTTTGGTATCACTTCCAACAACTGCGCTAAGTATGGCTCAAATCGGTCCATGTTTTGATATAGCTGCCATATAAACCGATCTTGGGTCTTGATTTTTTGAGCTTCTAGGGGGCGCAATTCTCATCCGATTTGGCAGACATTTTGTACACCGGCTTCTCTCATGACCTTCAACATATGTGTCTAATATGGTCTGAAACGATCAATAGCTTGATACAGCTCCCATATAAACCAATCTACCGATTTTGCTTACTTTTGTGTTCTATCTTTCGTCTGCTTGATTCTGTTGAGTGTCAAGACCCAGGAACTCTGCTACTAAGATGGGGTGCGTCCACAGGGATCTGGGTCTGAGTCGAGTGTGTCTTTTAATTGTGGCTACTACAAAATGCTATATAGGATGAAATATATGTATAGGATCTTTGGCCAAATCTGAACCGATTCTGACGAAATTCTGCACACGTATTGGGACGTGAAATATAATTTTTTAAAAGATTTTTAAAGAATGTTGCTACTACACTTTAAAAATACTACATCGGAATAAGAATATATGTATATGACGTATTATGTATGACTTCCATCAACTGTGCTAAGTATGGTTTAAATCGGTCCATAACCTGGTATAGCTGCCATATAAATCGATCTTGAATCTTGACTTCTTCAGCCACTAGAGGGCGCAATTCTTATCTGATTTTGCTGAAATTTTGCATGAGGTGTTTTGTTATGACTTCTAAAAAAAGTTTCAAATATGGTTCAAATCGATCCATAGCCTGATATAGCTGCCATATAAACTGATCTGGGATCTTGAATTCTTGAGCCACCAGAGGGTGTAATTATTATCCGTTTTGGCTAAAATTTTGTACAACGGCCAATGACCTTTAACATGCGTCTCAAATATGGTCGCCTGATACAGCTCCCATAAACCGATCTCTATAGTTTACTTCTTGAACCCCTAAAGGGCGCAATTCTTACTCGAATTGGCTGAATGACTTCTACTATGGTCTCCAACATTAAATTCAAGTATGGTCCGAATTGGCCATAACTTGATATAGCTCCAATATTTAATCAGTATTTTCTTTTATGCTTTGTTAACCTAAAAAGAGATATCGGGAAAAGAATTCGACAAATGCGTTCTATCTAGAGGGTATATAAGATTCGGCCTAGGACGAACTTAGCACGCTTTTATTTGTTAATTCTCCATGTTCGTTCAAAATCGATAATCCCCAACTTGCCAACCAAAATTTAAACAAAATTTTCTCTAAAGACAAAATTTTGAAAAATGTTTTCCAAAAGACAAGATTTTTTTAATTTAATTTAATTTACTTATTTATTAGTCGTTAAGGCGCCCCGGTAGCCGAGTTGGTAGCGTGCTTGGATTACCAGTGCAGGGGTCGTGGGTTTGATTCCCGCAAGAAGCCTTGGTCTGTCGCTACTGTGGTATCACAATGGACTTAAAATTGTCTAAGTGAGTCTGTAAAAGACTGCCACTCCTACCTAACCTAACCTAGTCGTTAGACCATATATGACCAATCCCATGGCAGCCGGTTGTACGTACCGGATTGACCCGATGGAGTACTTACTCGGCAAGGGCTGCCGCCTCAGTTTACAACGAACTGCTACAACAACAACCATATATGACTATAATACTACCACATTAACAATTCACAAAAGTTTTCTTAAAAATAAATCAGGAATAAAAAACTACTCCACATAAATACTGCTAAAATTTTCCTAAATACAAAATTTCGATAAAATATTGACCACCTACAATCACATACAATCGAACGAAAACCGCCCATATTAAGTGACACAGACTTAGGCAAACTGACTGGAAGAATAACACACATACCAGAATAATTGCATTGGATATATACGGAAATTTTACTGTTCGTTGCTTTATAGAAAGAAGAATCGTTGTTATCTATTTCAGGAACCTTGAATATTTTCGTGATATAAGTTTATCTTAAATATACTAACTATACTACGATATATCAAAATAGATATAGATGTAAAAGGAAAAAATGTACAAATAACATTGAAAATCTACCAAAATCGATCTGGGTCGTCCATCCGACCAAATCGTAAAATTTATAAATCCATCCAACCAAATTTGGTAGAAAAAGCCCAAAACGGCAAACCCAGATGTACTACCCCTTTGTTGTGGTAACATTTTGTTGTGTATATTAATTTGCTTGCCGTTCTGTTGGTTGGGGTGCGTTTAGAAGTGAGTCGAGTAGGATTGGGCAGATGAAAATGTGACGTGTTTCGTGTGGTCCGTAATTGCTACCGGGGCCCACATTTAGCTCAGCTGGCGAGTCTCTACTAAATAGTTAATTACTAATCGGCCAATTGTTTTGTATGTAGTCAACCTGGTTCCTTTCTTAGCACCCCAAGCTCTGACGGCAAGTAACTTGAGGAACTTGTATTATGGCTGGTGATGTAATATAGGGTTATAGACAAGGAGTCCCGTAGGATATTTAAAAAATATTTCTATGCTTTTGGCATTGTCTTTTTCTGCCTTTCAAATGAAGTCAATATAAATGAGTCAGTTATTTAAAATCGGCCCACTTTTTATCCTCATCCTCTTGCTCTACAGGTAACGTGCAATTTTTTGATTGAGAGCGCCAATCATTTTATTCACATTCGCTATACACCTTCTCGCATCTTTTTTACTCATTGTTATTGGGTGGCTTGTTGCTGTTGTTGTTGTTCTTGTTATTCGCTCTTCTTTGTTTTTTCTGTTATTTTCGTGCTTTTCAGCTAGTCTAAGGGGGCCAACATAAGAAAAGTACAAATTTAGTATTGTCGCGGCAGCAGCTGGTAAAACAACTACAAAATAATAATAAAGGCCACAAGTAAACAAAAATTTTAACAGTAATTTCTTCTTATCTGCACCTCAACTCTGTCTCTGCCAATTTGTAGAGAGATACCACCATAATATAGCTATGTTCGGAATTCTTCTGGTGGCAATCAATTTAAGATAATTTATTAATTTCTGGTTTGAAATTCACTTTTTGGCACAAAATGACTTTTGTTGTTCTCGTTGTTGTATTGGTTGGTGAACGAATGCAAAAGAGGCCTTTTTGTGAAACAACTGATTAATATTAATTTTTGTGTGCACAGGCGCTAAATTGAAAAGTTATAAAGAAGTTAAAAAAACACCAATAGGCCTATCTTACACCATTGGCTTGGCATATTTATAAAGTTGTGCGTGTGTGTGTGTGTTTGTGGTTTTTGGGCTTATATGGATGAAAAAAGTTTTTTTGATTGAAGAAAAATTGTATATCTTCTTCAAGGTCAGTGAAAAATTTTCATATTATTTGTTGTTCTGCGTCTGTCTGTCTTCAATAGAAATATAACATCGGGCAAACAAAACAATTCCTTTGTTTTGGTTTGTCAAGTGGGGTGGTGATGCTGCTGCTGGTGGATGTCTTTGAAGTGTACTAATGCCTTTGTTGTTTTTTTGTTTTTTTTTTTTTGGTGGGCTTTCAAGTATGTTTGTGTGTATTGTGTGTGAAACAATTGTATATACAATCATACATATATAGTATATTTTGGCGTTATACAGGATATACATAGTATTTGACTTAATAGCCATTTGGAGGATATGGCGGCGCATTTAAGGTTATCAATATCCTTGACAATGAAAATTTCAATGATTGTTGGTCAATTGTAAACAATGATGATGAAGAACATGAAAAGAAATTAAAATACTTTAGTATTTTGTATATTTATATGGACCATTTTGGTGCAGTGGAGGTGAAAATTCCTAACATGCACAGAAAATGTCTGGCAAAGAATTGTGACCAAAACGTCACAATTTCACGAATGCACAGTGGTATGTCATATTGAGTCTGCTATAAAAGTAAGATCCTGAGAACAACCGCTTATGAATTCAATGAAATGAACGGATTTCGTCGAAAATTGAATGATAGTGGGTAATGAAAGAAAAATCAAAACAGATATCAACTTTTCCAGACCCATTTGAAAGAAAGTCAGCGGTCAGTGCTTGTGGAATAGTGTATATGAGTAAAGTAAGATTTTGAAATGATTACGTTGGTGTTGTTGTTGTAGCCATATTTACACGTGGAGGAAGCGATCCTCGTCAAACTCTTCTATATGTGAGCAAGCTCATTCTGGTATATAGGAAAGACCGCCGCGGGAATGTGATGACCATTGGTTATTTGAAGTCCCCAATAACTCGCCTTGTCCTATCAAGCACCATAGGCTCTAAGTATTTAACCAAGAGCCGTTGACGCCCGGCCCCACTTTGAGACCATCCACTCGATGCCTCTGATTGTCTGCAGACTGCACCACACAGACTAGAACTTTAAGCTCTGATCTATGTGGTGTTCATTCCACTATCCCATAACCACATTCCTATGTGGAGATAGCGATCCTTCTCCAGCTCTTAAAAGTGAGCACAAACGTTATGGTCCATTGAACCGATCGCCGTGGAAACATTATGGCCATTGGTTATTTTAAGGCGTCAATAACACGCATTGTCATGTCGAACATCATAGGCACTCAGTATAGGCAGCCGCCGTCCGGGCTCTCACTGAGACTCTCCACTCTATACCGCATATTGTCCGCGACTGCAGTTGCAGCTACTCCGTATAAAGCATTCCAATATACGCAACCTGTGAGCGCGGCCGGTAGCTCTCGGAGCTAAAAGTTCCATACCGTGTGGTGGTCATAGCATCCCGTGCCGGGAAGGATGATTGGTAGTAGTGAAAGTAGGTCCGCGCCAAACATTTGTGTTCTAATACTTGAGTGAACATGAACTCCAATTATTTACATAGATATTTCATTTCAAAACAATTACAAAATATCTAGGCTCAATGATCTACCAGGTTAACAAATTCACTGGTTTCGAAGTTAAGATAATATGAGCAATATCTTATAGCCAAAGAACCTAAGGTTATTATGATTTCTCTTCCTTATTTCTAAAAAAAAACTATCAAATTGATAAGTTTGACTTAAGACTTGTGTTTTCTTACCCTTCTAAATCAATGTTTTCATTTAATTTTCATTACAGTTAGATAATGGATTTAATAAGCCTATTTGATCGAAATCAACCTGACGACGGTTTTGACGAAGAACCCTATATACGTCACAAATCTGGCATGGACTCAAATGCCAATAGTGGTCTCAGTGGTAGTAGCAGCAGCGAAAGCGAACTAGATGGCAAGAATAATAGAATAATTATAGATTTTGATCAAGACATGCTGCCGCCCGAACCACAATTGGGAAATATTGAATATAAGTTAAAGTTAATAAATCCCTCCAAGCAAAGATTTGAACATCTAGTGACACAAATGAAATGGCGTCTACGAGAAGGCCATGGCGAGGCTATTTACGAAATAGGTGTCTCAGATTCTGGCCATTTGCATGGATTAAATGAGAAAGATATGAATGCTTCCTTGTGCACACTGAAGCAAATGGCCCACAAGTTGGGTGCCAGTACCTCGGTGCTGAGGCGGAAATATGTGGCAGGCCGCAGATCCGTATCCGAAGTTTTGGTACGTAAAATCCCCGACGATCAACATAATATCGAAGTTAGAGTAGCTGTATTGGGTGGTGCTGATGCTGGTAAATCAACACTGCTGGGTGTTCTGACACAGGGCGAATTCGACAATGGCCGAGGACGAGCCCGTCTTAATATGTTCCGGCACATGCATGAAATACAATCGGGAAGAACGTCTTGTATATCACACGAAACGCTAGGATTTGATACCCAAGGCAATATAATTAACTATAAATATAATGAAATGATGACGGCTGAGGAGATAAGTGATCGTTCCACCAAATTGGTAACCTTCATGGATTTGGCCGGCCATAGGCGATATATGAGGACAACAGTACAGGCTCTGTCGGGCTATTCGCCGCATTATGCCATGCTTGTGGTATCGGCGGGTGGTGGCTTCAATGGCACCAGCCAGGAGCATTTGTCCATAGTGAGAGCGCTCGATATGCCCTTTTTTGTGGTTATTACCAAGACAGATATCACCTCGCCAGATCAGACAATACAAGAGTTGAAGAATCTATTAACATCCATTGGTTGCCGCAAAGTACCTTTTGTTGTCACAAATACAGATGAAGTGATTTCTGCTGGCTCCAATCAATTCTCCGAAAATATTGTACCCATATTTTGTGTCTCCAATGTAACGGGATCTGGATTAAATCTTGTCACCAGATTCCTATATGTCCTTTCGCCGGGCATAAGCAATTCGGAGAAAGAACGTTTGGAACAAGAGTCATGCGAATTTCACATAGATGAAATATTTCGAGTATCAGAAGTTGGTCCTGTAGTGGGTGGCCTACTGGTCAAAGGTGTGTTAACTGAAAATATGCCCATGAAAATTGGTCCATTGCAATGTGGCAGTTTTCATTCTGTAACCGTGCACACGATACATCGCAATAAGGCCCCATGTCGGGTGGTGAGGGCAGGACAGAGTGCTTCATTGTCATTTACACCGAATCAACAGTTGCCAGCACTACGCAGCGGTATGGTTTTGTTAACAGATTCGGGAAATACGGACGATGAACCATATGGCACATTGTTTTTCCAGGTAAGAGCTGTTGTTGTGTTTTACTGGAGTTTATGAATAATTTGCTAAATGTGGTAATGAGATATCTTGATCATTAAGAAATGTTTATCACTCGCTGATATAGGTCCCATTTTATTCCGATGCACTGCATAGATAATTTGCACTGTAATGAACTCGATATCATTGTAAGCAGACGATAACTAATATTTTCCACTGTGTAGTACTATAGTAAAACACGGCCACATTCGTGGTTGTCTGTTTCACTCACTCTAGCTTTTCAGTCTTAAAAATATTTTATTCGTCTGAAATGTAGTAAATATTTATATTTTGGCCATAGATTGGTTAATTTTGAAATATTTCTCTTATAGACCACTCACATTTCCGTATTGGGGATGCCCATCAGGTGATTTAAGTGAGTTCTCGATCCTAATGATGCAATCTTACTTATGGTATTATTATGGAAAATGAAATGTGAATAAACTAGAACCATCCGACGAAAACGATTCCCAAGTTGCAAGCCCGCATCATATTCATAATCGCTAAAGAGTGTGATAAGGCGATGCCGAAGATTAAGTGACTAAGGTCGAATAGAGTCGCAGCTCATTGGTGGAATGATTCAATTGACGAACACAGAGGAGAGATGTAAATACATGAGAAATAAACGCAGATGTGTAACCCAATAAAAGGCACAAGATTGAGATTCCGCTGCTCACGATAAATATAAAAATGAAAGAGGTGCGGCTCGTCAGAAAATTAACGCAGGTAGCTCAGAACCAGTATGCGGCAGCAAAGGCTGTCAGGAGAACGGCGTAATTGAGACAAATAATGACATAAATCGCCATACAGGCGCAAGCTCATGATAAAAGACGGCAATAGTATCCTTCTATATACAAGCGAAGTATGGGGTAAAAGTACATGTAACCAAAGAAATTGACGTCATCTTAAGTGTATGAGTCAGCAGTTCCCTATAGACCTAAATCCTTGGTGGAACGAATTAGAAAATATGTCGATAGGCTGATGACAGACGGGGTAGATGGGCCTTTTGATTAGGTTAGGTTGAAGGGCCACATGAAACCTCGGATGCTAGCTGTTCACGCGATGACCTTATCTTTACAATAAGATAAGATAAAAGAGAAAAAGGAGATAATGAAAAGCAGAAAGAGTTGCACCACAGTAAAATAGAAGAATAGAAGAAAAGATAGAAGTATGAAATAAGGAAGCAAGTGAAAAATTTCACCTTTCAGAACTTTGTCCAGTCAGCCAAATCAGGCCTCTACAGAACTTCAATATGACGATAGTACTAAGTGCGTTTTCCCCCTCTTTATGCCGGTGACATTTGTGAAGTACTATGCCAATGCACAAAAGCCATGTAAAAACTTCAACCCTAAGAGGTGTTGCACTGCGTCACGCCGTTCCGACTCGACTATAAAAAGGGGCCCCTAATCATTGAGCTTAAAACATGAATCACATTTGTTCATGGGCAAATTTGCACTTTTTTCTAAGTGCATGAAGGGAATCCTTCTCGTCCACAAGTCCCCAAATACCGGTGTCCAATGTGACATCAAAGACCTGACGTTGCAATGAGAAGTCAAAACTTATATCAATACTCCGACGTCATTCTTCCTCAGTCTCAGGATAAGTGGCGTCCTGTATACGACCTTTTTCGCTCATTCATTCTAGCGTCCGACCTACCCTACCGTCCTGCAGAGCCTGACAGTTTACCAATGATAACATCTTGCGTCTTCTAACAAGTCTCGACCTCACATGATCCAATGCCAGAACCTTCAGCTCGACTTATCGTATATTGTGGTAGTCGAAACAGGCAGCCGCTAACGCAGACCTCCTCCTGAAAGACGCTACACCAGGGAAGAAGCCTATATGACTCTGATTCCGAAGAACTCAGTGAAGACCCCTGACAGGATGCCCCTGTCCAATTGAGAATCATCTGTCCATACAGACAATCCCATAGTAGCCGGTTGTACGTACCGGATTGATCCAATGCGTGTCCTTCATCGGTAATGGCGGTGTGTAGAACACACTTCCACAACATGGACTGAAGCGAGTTTGGTCACCTTGGAGCTTAACGAGGATCGCTACCTCCACATACGGAAATGTGGGTACAACAATAACAACAACAGTCATCCGAAGGACAGGGTTATCGCCGCTTCCTTTTTGGGAAAACGACGTCTAGCAGAATAGAAGAATGCCAAAAGTTTCAGAAGCACCAAATTTCCGACTCCCTCAAACAAAGAGCGATCTGTTCAAAAAATAAACAGGCCTAAGCCTGCGACTCTTTTTCTATCGAGCTTCAATACTGTTTTGGAGCGCATTCAATCCTGATTTGACTCTTTTTCTCGACGTTCCTATTCCAGCTTAGTCTCTGGTCACGCCCAGGTGGGACTTAATCTCCGGAGGGATCGGCAACTCTACACCATTCTGGACAGGTTCCCTAAAAACAGCCACTCTTTGCCTTTTTGTTTAAAATTACCAATGCAGTCTTGTCTGGAGTTTACGCCAAGCCCTAGGACCCTCGTCCAGCTCGCGAAATGAGCTCTGTAATATTCGATAAAAATTGGCCACCAACCATGATGACAAAGCCATCTATGCTATCGGCGCCTTGGAACGGAACGAGCTTCCACACCTACAGGAGCTTGACGAGGTCACCTCCACATGAATATGTGGCTACAACAACAACAACAACGAAGCCATTATCAGCGCGGCACGGGATAGTTGTGAGCACCACGCAGGCCGGAAAATTGGAAAAGGAGAAACTTAGCTGCGAGCTACCGGGCGCATCCACAGGTTGCGGATAGTGGAATGCTTCATACAGAGTAGCTGCAACGGCAGTCGTGGACAATCAGGGGTATCGCTGTCTCTTGCACAAATACTGAGTGCTTATGATGCTCGAAATTACAAGGCGAATTATTGGCGCCATTAAATAACCAATGATCACCTTGTTCCCGCGGAGATCGGTACTTTGGACCGGAACGAGGTTGCTCACATACAGGAGCATGACGAGGATCGCCACCTCCACATGGAAAAGGTGGTTACAACAACAAAGCCATCTTCGCCCTTCACCTTCCTTTCGAAAGAATTGAGAATCCCATTGATAACCAAAAGCCGCAAAAGAGGAGTCGATTTCCTTTCAAAATTCATCTAGTCACAATGTTCTTAATCGAGCTCTCCGCCAAGGATACGTTAATAATCCGACTTTTCGGCATCGCATCAACACAATTCACTTAATGAGAGTGAATTTTCCTGTCCACCAAAGAAACTTCAATTTCGCGTTTGCAACTTCCAAGTATTAGAGACCGCCAAAGTGAAGTCGCCTATACCAAATTCACTGTGATGCAGCCTGAACATGGATCGATGGACCTCCAGCCTCATCCCTGATATGCGTCAATGGAACAGCAGAAATAAAGTGAAGAAGCAACATAGATATAAACTGACGCAAGAGCGGGGAAGAAGGAGCAAAAACAAAAACCACAACCATGAGCCATGGCGTTTTAGGTCGAAGAAAAGAGAATCGACATAAACAATGCAGGAAGGGCACCTGGCACCTGCAATATTGAGACCTATAGGAGGAATAAACATTCAAATGATTCATGAGCGGTGTACATATCCCTAGAGAGATAAGGTGACTCTTAGTCTGCAGAGACGGATAGACGACGATCATCGTTAGATGATACAAAAATACAATACAACCTGTACCTGCAACGTATAGAAGGAATAAAAATTTAAATGATATTGTCCCTTGAGAGATTAGGTTACTCTTAGTCTGCAGAGACGGAAAGACGACGATCGTTAGATACACAAAACAAAAAAACCCATCTGCACCTGCAACATTAAGACGTATAGGAGGAATAAACATTGAAATGATTCACGAGCGGTTTTTTCCCCCAACATTGATGTCAAATTGGCCTAGACAGGTCCAAATAAAGGTATAGGCCTCATTGTAAAGATCCCCCCGACTTGACTTCATGAGCCATTAGTGGCTAATTCGATTTCTTGATTTCATTGACATTGTATTTAATTTAAATAATTGAACTAAACACCAATCTTTATAAAATTTTATAACATTTCTTTGTATTTTGTTTCAGGCCAAAGTTTCTGTCTTATTTCATGCTACAGCAATTTATGTGGGATTTCAAACAACGGTCCACATTGGTAGCATAAGACAAACAGCGATCATAAGAGGCATTATGGGTGGCGAGAAAATCGAGACGAATGACAGCGCTTCGGTTATGTTCCAGTTTGTGGGCCATCCCGAATATGTGCGGACGGGCATGAGAGTTCTATTTCGAGAAGGCTCAAACAAGGGTATTGGTGTGGTAACACAAGTATTTCCCCTCAACAAATCCCTATTTAGTTATTAGGTCTAAGGGCAGGCTTAAGAAGTAAAATCAACACACTTCGTTGTTAAGTTAGCAGTTTACATACACAACAATGTTAATGAACCCTCTCAAATTGTACCTCGGATATTATAAACCATATAGTACATACGCATATGTATAACATTTTTGGATCTATAGTAAGATGTAATAATATTGGGCTGTGTTAGCCTGCCACTGAAGTGAAGTGTGAAGAAAATTGGGAAGAGTTTGACGTTTTATAAGTTTTAACTGTGATTTTTGTTAAGACAGCAAACATATTTTTGAAAAGGATGACATTTTTTTTTATTTTAAGTGTAGTTCAGTTTTTTTTTTTGATATGATTTAGAACACCACCCGAATGATTTGAATTAGTTAGCTAGAATATCCTGATTTTTCTCACCTTAATAATTTATTAATTATAACTGAGGCATTACAAGTTAGTTATTTTCTCTTTCATCAGCGACGTCATTGTACTTAAATAAGTTAAATAAAAATGTAAAGAAACTAGCAATAAATATTTGAATTGTATCTATTTAGCAAAGAGCTCCCACTTTTTTTTTTGTTTACCATTTCTATAGTGGTAATATATTCTAAATGTAAAAAAAAATATGTATATGAAAATAAATAATAATTAACAACTAAACTTTAACACACCTTCTTTATTTTGTGATACTTTTTTCGGCTTCTTAATAAACACAAATCATAGCATAATTACTATCTGTTCGATTCTGGGGGAGTGCTGTCATTTCTTGTTGTTGCCGCCTTGGCTTGTCCTTCGATTTGAACCGCCTTTTCGCCCACATTTGAATGAAAGCGAAAGAGCACAGGTATTTCGCCCAAGGATGGATTGCCATTAGCCTCCAAAAGACGTATCCATGACAGGAGAGAATCTTTGGTGGAAGTTCCAGTAGCACATATGGCAAATATTGTGCCATCGTCTTGTTGGTGAACAGAACGCAATTTACCAACCTGATTTTTCCTGCTGGGAGGAACACTTCCAAACAGAGGTACATTCAAATGGGTTACATCTTAAAAAATAAACACACAAAAATGTTAACTCATGCAAATTTTCAAAATGTACCGCATTACCATCGCCATCATCAAACTTTTGATTCTGCAAAGCGTTAAGAAATTCCATATCTGGATCAGCCCTCAAGGTGAAATAGTTGATTGATCTGTTTCTCAACCAAATCATAAATGGCCCTTCTATATACACCGCCCTTTGCCGTGAATGTTCTTTTAATAATTGTGTCTGATCCGGGCTCATGCCGCTTACTATCCACGTTTGATCTAAGGCATCTTCCACTTCTTTGGTCTCATACACCGTTATTTGAGAACGCGGATCTACTGTGCACATGCGTTCCACCGCCAATTTGGCAATGGTTAATGTATCATCCGGCACCGGATTGGGTAAAGGCCATGGCGAAGCATTTTTGAATTTCGGCATCCAATACATCATTCGCCAATACTTACGCAATGGATGGCCTTGACGGCCAAATATGTTCAACAACATGGCTTCCATTTCGTAATCCGGCATAACTCCCAAGTCCTCCATTTGTTCTAATAAATCTATAATACATTGTTGCTGCTTAGGGTAATGCATGAATTCAGCTTGAAACAGGTTTTGTGGAATCATTTTGCCCTTGGGCATTACATTAATCAAGGCCTTGTACACCTCCAAGTCGTGTTCAACACCAAACTCGGACATGTGTTTCATAGCAGCATAAATGAATTCTACATGATTACGTCGATGTACATCCCGCTCAGAGAATATGTTCACCATACTCATGTATACGTCTTTGGTTTTTTCCGAAGCAGAGGCGAAGGGATTTCGAACAGCAGGCACAAATGACTTAACAGGTCGTTTTCTTTGCTGACTTGTGGTATTTTGGGCTTGTTCCTTTTTAGATTTATCTTCTTTGTCGTCTTGGGGATCTTCGTCTGGACTGGAATCCGTCCGTTGGCTTTTGGTACAATATGTACTATGTGTTGTTGTTATATTCACCAAAGAGCTTCCACTGTATGGTGTACTGGCAGCGTTAAGCATTTTATGATGCGAGTGTTTGATCAAAATATGCAGTCGTCTTATCATGTTTACGTTCTTTTTATATAATTTCTATATAAATTTAACTCAATTTTTAATAAAATAAAAGTCGAGTTTAACCAAAACTAACGTTACAGCTGATTTGCCGCTAGTGAGCTAAAAGTCGAATTTCGACTATTCGACTTTTTGTGTAAAAAAATCGAAGTCGACTTTTGCTAAGTAAAAAGGTCTAATAATCGACTTAGAAGTAAAAAAATTGAAGGGTCAAAAAATGTCGAACCATTTGGAAAAAAGTGAAAAAGTTGTAAAATGTGGAAAAATGTTCTGTTCAATTTTTCGAGCGAAATGCTGTCAAACTCGATATAAAAAACGTCGGCGAAACGTTGGCTGAAAATCGGCGGAAAAGTAGTACTCTATTAAAAGTGAGGAAAATCGGAAAAAACTTTTATAGTGGCAACCCTTGAAACTATTGCCGGCATCATTTTAGTTTGTTTCATTGGTTCGTATTTCTTCATTTATTTGAGAAAAAATGTATAAAATAGAGAAAACAATAAGTGCAGATAAAGAAACGTGTTTTGGTATGGAGATAAAAACATTTAATTGCTGTTAAATTTCGCTCACGAAACAATTACAAATTTCAGCGGCTATTCCGAAAACAGAATAGAATACCAACCCTAAATCTCCTCAATTACGTTAATTAACCCATAATGGCAATACTTTTTTTTTGTTTTGTTTTTTCAACGTTAAGCTGAGTATTCTGTTCAGCTTTTCAGTCGGAATGCTGTCAAACTCCATATAATAAAACGTCTTCCAAAATCTAAAAAAAAAAATATAAGTGCATACTGGTACTAAAATAAAAGCAGCAATCATGTGATAGCAGCCTTACGATACTCACATCGACATTAAAATATCTAAATCGATTATTTGGAAATCTAATAGCCGATTTTTTCGTATGCATAATCAAAAGTCGATTTCGAGATCTCTACTGCACAACATCCATCCTTTATCCTTTTTTTGACAAAAAATATTAAATTAATATAACATAAATGAAAGTAAATTATGAACTATTAGATGTATACTGCTTATGCATTTAGCAAACACAAAATAATGTATAGGTATTTAAAGGCAGTATAAAAAAAAGAGTGAAGAGAAAATCAGTCGATTGAAACATGTTCGTGAAAATTGCAATACACAACAAATACGAAGAAGTACAAGGACTAGAAAACAATGAGACGTCGTCAAGTGAAATAATACAAATAATACATTCCGCTTGCAAAAAAAGAATAAAGTTAAGGACAACGAAACAATTAATACAACAAGTTGTCGGCGAATGAGTTTGGATAGTGGTAATCAAATCCCCAAAGGAAATCATCAGTGACGACGAGGACGACCCTATCACAACACCCACCCCCTCAAACCACTTCTACCACCACAACCAATACCACTTGGAAGAAGCTGGAAAATTTGTTGAAGTGTGGGAAAATGCAGTGGTATTACAATATATTAGCTAGACGACCATATCTTATGGTTTTGTTCATCACAGTTTTCTGTACGGCCTGCATTATTGTATCACTAACGACAAACACATTACCGGACTTTACAGATCCAACTTTGGTGAGTTATAATTCTTTTTTAAAGGGTTGGTAATGGGTGAGGACTTGTTGATTAATTCGGGGCTACATCAAAAATATTTCTTTTTATGAAGTGTTGGGTGGCAAATAAGTATGTTCATTAACCCTTTGAGGACCAGTGGGACATATATATTACATTTAGTATTTTTGCCTGAAAAATAGCACTTGATCGATAGAGAACGAGTGTATGATAGATTTTTCTCGCTTATTTATGGTAAGATGTCAAACTAAAAAATTTGCTTTATTTTTTTTTTTTAATTTAAAAAGGTCTTTATAGATTTTATAGACTAGGGGCTACATTTTCAGTATTGTCGGTGTCAATGCCTCCTCTAACTCTTAACTTTTTTGCTGAATTCGATTTATGATATACTTTTCCTTAATGACCTATCTCTTATGCAATTATGTTTTTTATTCTGTAAAATTGGAAATTTTATTGCCTTATTATAGATAATTTTTTCAGTAATATTTACTTTAGTAGCCAAAAATGATTAAAATTAGACCAAAATGGTAAATTGATGTCTTGTAGTCTACACATCTATTTTCCAGTGAAGACAAAAATGTCTTGGCTATAACCGAAAATTGAACTCCTGAAGTTAAATCTTTTTTTAAATGCTTTAATACATCATAAATAATTATGGGCTTATAGACGTTTTGCATATTTTTTAAGCTACATATTATTTTCTATCGTATAAAAAAAAACTCAATAATGAAAACAAAAAGGTCATACAACAAAAACTCAGTCAATGAACACAAAGAAAAAAAAAAATGCTCACTAAACAAGTAAAAAGGCGTTAAGTTCTGCCGGGCCAAACTTTGGATACCCACCACCTCGGGTATATATTTAAACCACCTTTAGTCATAATTTGGTGAAAAATTCATAATTTACGCCCTCGATTGGGACCAAATACGACACCGATATTGAGACATCTAAAAAGTACACGTCATTGTTCAATTTTGTGGAACAAAATATTGGTCTCCTTGGTAGCCATATACAAATATAGACCGATCTGAACCATATACGAATCGGATGTCAAAAAGCCTAACATAAGTCACTAAGCAAATCTGAACCGATCTACGACAAATTAAAGAGGGCTGTCGAAGGGCCTAACACAGCTCGCTGTCCCAAATTTCGACGAAATCGGAGAATAAATGCGCCTTTTATGGGTCCAAAACCTTACATCGAGAGATCGGTCTATATGGCAGCTATATACAAATCTGCAGCGATCTGGGCCGAATTGCAGAAAGTGGTAGACGAGCTTAACGCAACACTTACTTTACTTTAATTGGCTATGACAGGATATTTGTTCCTCTAGCCGAACGTAGAATAGCGTTCCAAGCACCTCGATCTTCTGGGCTCATTCTAAAATCTCCGAAACCAAGTTTCGAGGTGTCAGAAGTTGCCTTACGCAACTCATTGTCCCAAATTTGGCGAAATTGGAGAATAAATGCGCCTTTTATATGCCCAAAACATTATATCGAGAGCTCGGTCTATGTGGTAGCTATATCTAAATCTGAACCGATTTGGTTGAAATTGAAGCAGGTTATCAAAGGGCCTAACACAACTCCCTGTCCCAAATTTGGGCGAAATCGGACAATAAATGTGCCTTTTATGAGTCTAAAACCTTAAATCGATAAATTGGTCTACATGGCAGCTATATCCAAATATGGGCTGATCTGTGCCATATTGCACAAAGATATCCAGGGGCCTAACGTAACTCACTGTCCCAACTTTTGGCAAATTCGGGCAATAAATGCGCCTTTTATGGGCGCAATACCTTAAATCGAGATATCAGTCTTTATGGCAGCTATATCCAAATCTGAACAGATCTGGCCCAAATTGAATAAAGATGTCGAAGGGCCTTACACAACTCACTCTCCCAAATTTCAGCAAAATCGGATAATAAATGTGGCTTTTATGGGCCTTAGACCCTAAATCGAAGGATCGGTCTATATGGCAGCTATATCCAAATCTAAACCGATCTGGGCCAAATTGAAGAAGAATGTCGAATGGCCTAGCACAACTCACTGACCCAAATTTCAGCAAAATCGGATAATAAACGTGGCTTTGATGGGCCTAAGACCCTAAATCGGCGGTTCGGTCTATATGGGGCTATATCAAGGTATAGTCCGATATAGTCCATCTTCGAACTTAACCTGCTCATGGAAAAAAAGAATATGTGCAAAGTTTCAGCTCAATATCTCTATTTTAAAAGACTGTAGCGTGATTTCAACGGACAGATGGACAGACAGGGCTAGATCGTCTTAGATTTTTACGCTGATCAAGAATATATATACTTTATAGAGTTGGAAAGGGATATTTCGATGTGTTGCAAACGGAATGACAAAATGAATACACCCCCATCCTTCGGTGGTGGGTATAAAAAGGTCTTATAACATAAACTCAATCAATGAGCATAAAGAAAAAGAAATGATTACTAAATAAGTCAACATAGCAAAGTAGCTAAACGAAAAAGTTTCTCAACTGAATGTCTTAAATTTCACCGCATCAAATAAAGATCTTTTAGAAAAACAAATTTGCTAAGCCAACAAAAAAACTCTAATGACAAATATTGCACATTGTTTATTTATTGGTTTAATTGTACATCAAAAGCATTTTTTGGCTCTGGATATTTAAGCTTCATAGGCAGCTGTCGACAGCATTCTCATTCAGTCGAATGATAATGCTGCCATCTTTGGTAAACATAGCAAAGACTAAATTCTCCTATCTTCGCAGCAAAATAACAACGGACGGAGAAAGTTTGGAGATGCAGTAACATCTCACATAACACAAAAGTCGGGATCTTCAACAGTAGTGTGAAATCTATTTTATTATGTGGTTGTACAACTTGGAGCTTGACACAAGCAACTACCCGTAAAGTCCAAGTTTTCATAAATCGCTGCCTACGACAAATACTGCGAATTTTCTGACCAAACCGTATTTAAAATGAAAAAGAGAAATGTCCTAGAATGGAACCCGCAAGGACAGCAACGGAGGGGACGCAAGAAAAACACATGGATCCGCTGTACGAAAAGAGGGTTGGAATCAATCCATATATAGTGGAATCAACAATATAGCTCGATAGAGAGAGCTTGTTGATGCCCTATGTTCACACTGAACAGTTTACTATTGACCCTATTTTATTGTGATACTAGCCGAACCGGGTCCGCTGCGCTGCGCCTTCTTTTACTTTAAATGGAACAAAATTATCCTCTGAATATTTATTTTTGACAATTGAAGAGCTTTTAGTGAAATACCATGCTACGAAAATAGTATGTGTATATAGCTTGAGAAACAGTATAACAATATCAGTGCCTTTATCTAAATTCCATATGATCCTCATTCATCTATGAATTCGTTTGGAGGGTTTATGGTCATTTAAGTTTGGATGTTAAAGACTTATTTAAGCTAAACAAATTTATTGGAGCCCGATATTCTCATATGGATTTTGGTAGTGGGAAGTGCCCCAGGGTGGTGGTTGGTGGGTTAAGGGAGTGGTGTGGACTCCCAGAAACGTGGTCCCATAAGTGGATATGAATATCGTGCCCTACTCCCAAATACCTTTCATTTGAGTCCCAAATTGCCAAGATCAATAGATATGTATGTCCAATTTAGGGATGTTTTGTGTAATGTGGTGGTCCCCCAGACACTTAGCTCTGAAAAAATATTAGCATTGTGCTCTACCCTCAAAAACCATTTTGTAAATCTCATATTGCCATTGGTATAAGGGGAGTTTATGGGATGAGGTGTCCCCCAAATGCTTGGCCCCAAAATTGTTTATTAAATTCGTTTTTAAATCTCAAATACCTTTCATTTGTGCAAAACATTACCATGGTCGTTAAATTTTTACTATTTGGGGGGTATTTTGGGCGAAGGGCGGTGCCCAAATACAAAGTTAGGGAAGTGGGTACCAATTTCATGCTCTACTCCCCATTCACTTGGGCCCCACATTGCCATGGTCGGTAAAAATGTTCGATTTAGGGGGGTTTTGGGGGAGTGAGGTGGTCGCCCAAACACTTAGCCCTGAAAATAAACCAGCATTTTGCTCTACTCTCAAATATCATTTATTTGAACCCCATATTGCCATTGGCCTCAAAACTGGATATCAAATACGTTTGCTAATTTTAAATACCTTTTATTTTAACCCCTTATTGCAAAAGTCAGCAAATATGTCCGGTTTGGGGTATGGGCCCTAAAAACTATCAATAGCGAGCTCCACTCTCTTTAAGACCCAAATTTTCATGGTGAGCAAATACGTCCTATTTGCGGGTGGGACGTTAGACAGTTGGTACCGAATGTTGATATCACATTCGTAGTCTACTCCCAATTACCTTTCATTTGAGCCCCATATTTCCATAGTCGAGAAACATGACCCTTTTTGGGGGGCTGTTTATAGGGATGGGGCGGCCACTCAGTGATTTGACCCTGATAATATATATCAGATACTTGTTCTACTCTAAAAAAACCTCTTATTTGAGCCCCACATTGCAATAGTCAGCAAATACGTCCTATTTGGGTGGTTTTATGGGGTTGGGGTGGCCCATAAAGGCTTTATCCCGAATATTGATATCAGATTCGTGCTTTAATCCCAAAGACTTTTCATTTGAGCCCCATATTGCTATGGTCGTAAATTTGTCCCCTTTGGGAGGTGTTTTGGGGATATCAAATTCGTAATCTACTCGCAAAGACCATTCATTTGAGTCCCATATTGCCATTGTCGTTAAATATGTCCAATTTAGGGTGGCTTTGGGGGTTGGGGTGGTCCCCCAAACACTTGGCGCGACAATTGGATATCAGATACGTTTTCTACTCTTAAATACCTTTCATGTGAGTCCCATATTGTCGTGATTGGACTATATCTATATTTGATAGGTTTTGGGGGTGGGGCAACCCCGCTAGGTACCCCATCCGAAATTTGGATACCAAACTTTTGTTTGTAGTTTACTATAAGAGAGCACATAAAATTTCGGTTAAACCGCAGCACACATCTCCGAGATCTGGCGTTTCTGAAAATTAGGGTAAGGGGGAGGGTCCTACTTTTGGATATGAGAAGGCAAGGTCCTATATTTTTGGACATGCCTTGTTAAATAGCAAGGTGTAGGAAAGGTCTCTGGCATGTCTTTCTCCAAAATATCGTAAGGCATTCCACAAGCAGCTTTTACTCTTGAATTTTCCCGCTGGGTTGTGTACGTGCATAATAATGTGCAATAGTATGTGTGTATTTCCACTTCCACTGATCTACATGTCAGTAAGGGTGGTGTCCCTTACTCTTGGCCCCAATATTGGGAGTCAAATTTGTATCCACATCCCAAATATCTGTTTTTTTTGAGTCTCTTATTTTAATGATCGGTAAATATGTTCTGTTTGAGAGGATATTTTTTCCGAAAGGGCCAGACTTGAAGCCCATATTCCTACTTAATTTCCTATGAACATTCCATTAAAGAACCGGGGTTACTCTCATACGATATCAATGAGTGCACTCCGGGCTCCCATTAGACACTTGGCCAAGAATTTGAGATTAGATTCATGCTTTACCCCCAAACCCCAATTTGGGGAGGTTAAGGGGCAGGAGAGGTTAGAGTTTTTGAGTTACAATAAGGTTCTAAACAATATTTAACTTGAACCGCCCCAGCAATCTCTAAGATCTGCAATTTTTTTTTAAATTGGGTATAAAATTTTGATAATCTAGCTAAGTTAATGCCGATATTCTACATCACAGCAGATCGTTCACTCAGCGATAGGGACTATGCACTGGACCGACCTTTGGTACAAAAGTACGATTGCCTAGAAGAGCTAACTTTTGGTATTTGGGTTTGTACGTGGCCATCTTTTGTTGTTTGTAGATATTTACCCCAGGTTACACCACAGTGAAGTCAGCCGTTCTGTCTTAAGCCGTTTTCCTTATCAGTGGATCTTGAAGATGGTTGATGGGGGGCAAATTTACATATGTATAATAAGGTACATGCATGAGAAAACCGTCTAAAAATTAGAAAAAAAATTTAATTTTTAGCATAGTAGGTGTGAGGTGGCCGTTGGCTTTGCTTTTCAATTGCAAGACAATCTTAGATCAAAAGAGAAATAGAGAAATCTAAATAGTTGGACAAGGAATCTATAGATTACTCCCTCCTTCTAAACTATTTTATTAATTTTATGATTATCCATTTTGTCGTAATTTTTTGCAATTTAGTTTTTCTGTTAATACTTGTATTTCTTTCTTTCAGGGTTTTGAAACACGAGGCACTGATATAGGCAAACGCCTAATAGCATGGCACAATTTGATACAAGAAACTGGCCCATCGAATTTGCTTGTGGCAAATCCAAGCGATCTTCAACATCAAGCGGAACGCAATGAATATGGCATCAATGATTATCATCATTCCATTGGGAGAAAAAATCGTCGCAATCGCAAACGTAAAAATCGCAAGCAGAGAAAAAATCAACGACAACGGAGTAGAAATAAAACTGAATTGGCAAATGAAATCATCACATTCAAGAATCGTTTGAGACCTAAAGCCAAAAATCATAGTGCACCTAATGAGGGGGCTGAACGTTATAATGCCTCAGCCGGCATGTCTTGGCATGGCGATAATGGCGTATTTAAAGATTATGAAATCACTAATGACACATCATCTTCATTGGCCTCATCATCGGTGTCGTCCAATACTTCCAGATCCAATGAGCATGGCATATATGGTCTCAATATGACCTTTGTCGATGAAGATGATCACCGTGAACGCATACAAACGAAGAAGAGCACATGGATTATACTGCAAAGAGCTGAATTGCCATCGGCTTCAGACAGTGGTGAAAGTATACGATTACCCATAGAGGGCTACTTTTGTGACTCGCCAGCAAAAGAATATTCACATTTTGTGGTTGAACGTGTTGGGCCTAATGCCACCGATTCACTCTTTGATATAAACGGCATTTTGGCCATGTGTGTATTGCAAGATCAAATCACTAAGGTACCTTACTACGAGGAGTATTGTGAACGGGAAATGATTAGCAATAATTGTTGTCGTCCCTGGTCTTTGGCGAATTATGCCACTCTTTTGGCCAATAAGAGTTCGTGTTTTGATTTGACAGTAAGTGCTAACTAAAACCGCACCGAGTGAGACAACATTATGATGTTGATTTAAATCATTTGTTTTTTTTTTTCAGCATGAAGACATTTTGCTATTGCAAAATCTTTTGCTTACTTGCTTTGAATATTTCCATGACTTAAAGCTAAGCAATGATTGCAGCGAAAGAAAATGTTTTGCTCCACCTGAATGTACTCGTAAAAATATTGTCTTCAATATTCTACACTATTTGACTGATTATAATATTATAAAAGTAAATGTAAGTATAAATTTATTTAAATTGGTTGCATTGAAGTTGATTAGGTTGCTTCGAGGGACCTAGTGGAGGTGTATTTAAAGAGCGTTGCATGGCTGATATTATAGGGTTTCCTATGACATGGCTAAGGCCCCGGTTAAAATGTTCAGCTACAGAATCATAATTTATGCTCTATATACGTACTTCTAATATATGTGTCCCACAGCCTCTTGAAAGTCTTCAATACGAAAGTTAGTGCCAAAACCACTAACAATTTTGTCACTTGTTTCGTTCATCAACTCGTCGAAACAGTTGATTTTGAATATTTGGTAAACGAATCGAATGACAAAAAGTAAGTGATTTTGGCAAATCGGATAAGACTATATCCGAGATAAGAGAAGGCATAAGAATAAGCTTAAAATGTATGAATCCTGGTGAGCGATTCACTTGTCGATTTTTAAAACGTTTTTATATACGGGCGACGGGAATCATTGCTTAGATGCCGAATTGCCAAGTCTCTGGCGATTGGTAAAAGAAGGGCAGAAAAACTGGGTGTTTCAAGCAAGAGCGGACACTCTGCAATTTGACAATACATATGAAAATCCTGCATATTAATGAGGCAATCGATTACTTGTGTTCATTTCTGTGTCTACAGGGCGTAGACTTCCAAACGTATCTAAATTGAGGAGGAGATGACACTTAAGTGGATGCGGACCAGTGCTCCTCCAAAAGATACAAAAACATGTGGTCATATTAACCTGTTATTACACGATAAGACATCTCATATGTTATTTCAAAAGTAGCAACTCTGAAAGTTGTACACATCGTGTGATGCATAAGAAAAATGTAATATGAGAAGTGAGTTTTGGAATAGATATGCCACTTAAAAAACTTTATAATACATATGAGAGTACATGCCGATTAGAGCGCGCTCGATTCGTATTTGATGTACATAAGATAAGTTTTATCAATACAGATAAAACAGCTCATATGACAAGTCTTGTCGTGTAATAGCAGCTTTAGATAGAAATTTGCCCCCATATCATGGTACAATTAAGAGGTAGAGCGTCATTAGCACAATAAAAAAAATCTACCCCCAAAAAAACTACCTTGATTGGCAAATGCAAATGTCAAATTGGTTTTAGAAATCAACGTTGTTTTACAATTTATCTTCTTCAAATGTGTTTTAAAGTTTTATTTTCATCATTATAACACTGTTTTGTTGCCTTTGTGTTAAATATCGGATCAAATAATACATCGTTTAAAGATCTTAGAAGAAAATAAAATCTTTGTTAACAAGCATTTGACATTTAAATTTATTGCAAAATCAAAACTCAGCTGTTCGCATGACCTCACATTATAAAAGCATCCTGCCCTCATCCTCTTCTTTTTCTTTTTCTGTCTTTAGGTCGATAATTACAATATTCTACATTTCTAATAACAAATATCGATAATATCGATACTACCGTTAATTTCCTACATTTGAAGAAAGAAATACATTTCTACATTGCTAAGTTCGTCCGGCGCAATTGGCAAGTTTGTCTGGGTCACCCATTATGGCCCGCATGACTTCTCTTTATATGTTAAGTTAAAAATTGTTTCAGATGTTGGAGGTCATAGCAGAAATGAGCGTGCAAACTTTAGCCATATCGGATAAGAATTGCGCCCTTTAGGTCAGTCTCAGAAGTACCCCTATTCTAGATCTGAGATAGAGGCTTTATCAGGTTTTGAACCGATTCAGACCATATTTCGAACTGATGGTGGAGGCCACCGTAGCGTAGAGGTTAACTACATGCTGTCTAAGCAACACCTTTTGGGCTGTTATCGCAGGGACCATCCAAATCATCATCTTGTGTATAGATATCCACCGCCCAGAAGCCTTAAGGTAGATCTTCATGATCTAGGGCATGAGGTTCAGCGATACAAGAGAGAACCTCTAAATCAAGCGGCATGTCAAGCAGGTTTAGACAACCTTCATACCTTCCCCGGCAAACCAGAGTAGTTGTGGCTCAATTACGTTCCGGATTGATGCAGACGTGCAAGATGTATGTCCCGATTGTAACCAGGGGCCGCATGATACACGTCACCTGTTTAAATTCCCAGCAAGACTCACTCGATTCAGACCCAGATCCCTGTGGATGCACCCCATCTTAGTCGGAGAGACGAAAGATAGAACAAAACAAATTGCTACAACAACAACAACAACAACAACCTTTGTCATCCCGGCACGGGATAGCTGTGAGCATCACACAGCCCGGAAAATTGAGGTCCGATCTTGCAGAAGATTAGCTGCGAGCTATCGGGCGCGTCCACAAGTAGCGGATAGTGGGATGCTCCATACGGAGTAGCTGCAACGGCAGTCGCGGACAATCAGCGGTATCGAGCGGAGAAAGTCTCATTGAGAGGTCGGGCGGCACCGGCTCTTGCACAAATACTGAGTGCCTATAATGCTCGATATGACAAATAACCAATGGCCACCCTGTTCCCTTGGACCGGAACGAGCTTGCTCACATACAGGAGCTTGGCGACGACAACGACGACCATTGTCATGATCGGATTACTATTTTTTTTTTAAATATTGCAAATAACGGAACTTTGCAAAAAAAAATATCGATAGCATCAATACCGCCATCGATATTTTGTCAACTCTAATGTTGAGTTTACATGGCACATCTGATGCATGGTCATTGTAATAGTTAAAACAAAAGTGTATTCGTCACATGTAGACATAACCACCAGCCATGGCTGAAAAATCAAAATCATTTGAGTTTTTCGATGAATGACCTCTATCGATTACCGTTTACAAAGAATGGTGTAATCACTAATTGACAGATATTGAAAAACACGTTCTGTTACAAAAAAGATTAAGAAATTAGAAGGAAAGTATGAAAAATTAAATAAAATCAAAGAAAAGATGAAATCGATGTACCGTTTTGGGCAAAAGCTGTAATCAACACATACACACGATGAGTACGATCATGATGTGCTATGTTTATGCTGAGTTTACATGGCACATCATGATGCTTGAACATCATTGTATTGGTGAAAATAAAGGTGGATGAGTCACATGTACACATGACCATCAATTATCAACTCCATGGCAGCCAATTATACGTACCGGATCGATTCGATGGAGTCCTACATCGGCAAGGGCTGCCGGCTCAGCGAACAACACGCCGTTACAACAAGATGTTGAAAAACATGTGTCCAAAATAAAGCCAAAAAAGAGAAGAAAAGTAGGGGAAAATAAGTAAAATCAAAGAAAAACTTGATGTATTGTTTTTGACAAAAGTTGTAATCGATTCGATGATGACAATCAACACGATGAACATGATGTGCCGTATAAACTGCCTATAACTCGGAGTGAACCCATTGATTTAGATTTAAAATATGCCTCATGATTTAATTTATGATAAAATCGACTATAATAAATTAAAAAATATTTATAAATTTTTATTTATTTTTTTCTTTCTAGGAAACAAATATATTCCTAAAATTCTCCATGATATTTGTGCCAGTTTCACATGCAAGAAAAATTTTACCATTATTTCATGAATGGGAAAAAGTGTAAGTAGCAATTTACTTTTGTTCTCTTCTCTTGTTTACCATTAAATTGTTTAAATGCGCCTTAGCGTATAACGATCGATTGGACCTGGTAATGTTGGCTTAGCACCAATAGCCGCTGGTTTCGATATTGCATCATTATATGTTGAACGTCCGCAACGATAGATTTTTCGAAGCTCATTTTTCAATTCCAATCGTTCTTTATTTATCATTAAATCCTTACGGAAAGGTACCTGAAACATTTCCATTTCTTTGATGCAACTGTAAAAGTTGTCATAAGTGGTTTCTTTATATTTCATGCTATTAACAGTGGCAAAATCTTTAGCGTGATTGCGCAACGATACAAAGTCATCAGGAGAAAATACAAGTTGATAGCAACTTTTTGATAAGTTCTTTGCCATTTTCTCCAAAAGCCTATTATCAATGGTATGAGATTTGTAATAAAGATCATATATATCTTTTCGACAAGTTTTCAAACGTTGGACATATGCTTCGTATTCCTCAGCTTTATTTAATAGTCCTGGCCAAATTTTGCTCTTAATGCCTTTTCCATTTATTAGGAGATTATTTCCAATAAGTCCACTGATTAACTCCTGATCACAAGAGGGCTTATGGTGGTGCAACTTAATGGGTTTAATTTTGTCCAAAAGCTTGTAATCTGTTTGATGGTTTGTTGTGGTCTCCATGGGACAGTTACATTTGGTTGCCATATTAGGTTATTTCTTTTAAATTTCTGATGTCGACAATGTTTCATGAAATTTTAATAAAATGTTTTTTTTTTCTTCTTATTTCTAGTGACTTAAGCAATGAACTTGTCCGGGTTGCTGCGATGGATTTGGGTTTGGAAAATGAATTATTCAATGAATTATTATTAACCGATGTCTGGCTGGTGGCACTGGGTGGCATATTTGTTATGACTTGCATGTGGCTGTATACAACATCTCTATTTGTTACTATAATGACTTGCATTGCTGTGATATTTTCATTAGGTTTAGCATACTTTGTTTATACTCTAGTATTTGAGATGTCCTTTTTCCCATACATGAATCTTTTGGCTGTTGTAGTAATCATAGGTAAGTGATTTAAACCATTTGATTTCCTCTTCTACATAAGTTAATGGCATACCCAAACAGGGCTGAGGAATTGACCGGAGTCAAAGTCGGACTATTGAGCTGGTGTCGGAGTTTGGTTCGGAGTTGAGCACTCTTGCCCCCACTCTGAACCAAACTCCGATCGCTAGACTCCGCAGCCCTGCTCCCAAATTAGTATCATTCTCCCACTTTATGTTTATTCGGCCCATGCCATTCTATTCAAAACATGAGAGCAGTATGAATATCGAGTGGTGAGTTTCATACTCTCACAGCAGAGCATGGACA
Source organism: Stomoxys calcitrans (assembly GCF_963082655.1). Classification (NCBI taxonomy): domain Eukaryota; kingdom Metazoa; phylum Arthropoda; class Insecta; order Diptera; family Muscidae; genus Stomoxys; species Stomoxys calcitrans. Next base: position 36,372,093 of record NC_081553.1, on the reverse strand, counting down.
GAATAAACATAAAGTGAGAGAATGATACCAATTTGAGGGTGCCATAACTACATCAATGTTATGGTCATTTACATTTGTTTAGTTGTTACAACTTATGCCTAAGAGCGGGGATAATTGGCTTAAGAGGGTGAAGTGTTTCCACACTGTGACAGCTAAGGACTAAAGTAGTCGCCTGTTGTCCGGCTATAATCGCTAGGTACTTTGAGACTTTGTTGGGCCATTGTCTTCTAGATAATAGCACTCAGTATTTGTGCAAGAGCCGGTGCCGCTCGGCATCTCATTGAGAATCGCCGCTCGATACGGCTGGTTGTCCGCGTCTGCCGTTGCAGCTACTCCGTATGGAGCATTCCACTTTCCACAACCTGTGGACGCGTCTGGTAGCTCACAGCTAAGCTTCTCGTGACAGCAATGAAGACCACACAGATCGGACCTCAATGTTCCAGCCTGTGTGGTGCTCACAGATATCCGGTGCCGGGCAATCACGTAAAAATTTCTTCTAAAATCGGTGTCGCACGCGGGTTGTCGTTCGGACTCGGCTTTAAAAATGGAACAGCACACATTGATATGTCAGAAGTTTCTGTTATGTTTGTGTTGTTGTTGTAGTAGCAGTGTGTAGTACACTGAGGCGACAGCCCTTGTCGATGAAGGGATTCATGGGGTCAATCCGGTACATACAACCGGCTGCCATGGGATTGGTCCGATTTGTGTGGTGTTCATTGGTGTCACAAGAAGCTTAGCTGAGGCTGAGCGGCACCGTTTCTTGCACAAATACTGAGCGCCTATGATGCTCGATATGACAAGGCGAGGAGTTTTTGGCACCTTTAAATAGCCAATGGCCGCCTTATTCCCTCGGCGATCAGTCCTTTGGACAGGAACGAGTTTGCTCACGTACAGGAGTTTGACGAGGAAAATTTTGGCTACAACAATAACAACTACCATTTTTATACCCTCGACCATAGGATGGGGGTAATTTCGTCTACCCATAAAGTATATTGATCGTCATGTCATTTTAAGTCGGTCTAGCCATGTCCGTCCGTCTGTCTGTCTGTCGAAAGCACTTTCGAAGGAGTAAAGCTAGCTGCTTGAAATTTTGCACGAATACTTCTTATTAGTGTAGGTCGGTTGGGATTGTAAATGGGCTATATCGGTCCATGTTTTGATATAGTTGCCATATAAACCGATCTTGGATCTTGACTTCTTGAGCCACTAGAGGGTGTTTTGTTATGACTTCCAACAACTATGCTCAGTATGGTTCAAATCGGTCCATTACCTGATATAGCTGCCATATTAACCGATCTTGAGCCACTAGATAGCGCAAATCTTATCCGATTTGGCTGACATTTTGTAAGAAGTGGTTTGTTATGACTTTCAACAACTGTATCAAATATGGTTTTAGTTGGTCCATAATCTGATATAGCTGCCATATAAACCAATCTGTGATCTTGATTTCTTGAGCCTCTCGAGGTCGCAATTACTATCCGATTTGGCTGAAATTTTGTACAACGACTTCTCTCATTACACAAGAACATAAGCAGGCAGGGAATAGGGTCTAGAAATCAATAGATCGAAATTTATGGCTGGAACACTTGAGGCATTGACATTGACACATGAAGTTTGCCCCTGTTCCTTAATGTAATGTTCATGGGCAAATATGCATTTGTAAATACCACGCGCAGCACTCATGCGCACTCATGCGCACGTATGCGTTCAAATGCGCCTAAATGTGTCTTTGACTCGACTTACATACTATGCCCCGATGGTAGGACCTCAGACACTTTTGACGATTAGGCATATCGATAGTGATAGAGTGTGGAACAGAGCCATCTATCGCATACGTGGTCCCAAGACGAACGAAGTGACAAACGTCATCCACAGCGCTAAATCGCTCAAAAGACTGGACTCCAACGAATTTTCTTCATTGCTGCTGAAGATTTTGGATATACTAGAAGGCTTGTTCCTGACAAGGATCTTTCAAGTCTCTCGTATAGTTCCCGATGTATGATAAATGTTTGGAGTAATCGCAAGAAAGGATTTTAATGAGGGAAAATCGTACAAGCGTATTTCGCTTCTCTCCTCTAAAAGGATTCTTTCAGAGCTTTGGTGTAGAATTTTAAAGTACTCAACTAGGTCAAGCTGTGCCCAATGACGGTTATGGGAACTGGACCATTCCAAGGCTTTAGATATGTTCAGCTAAACCACTCTTTTTGAGGCCAACATGTCCCATCAGCCATGCTCATAAGCGTATAAAGGCCTCTGGGGGTTTGACTAAGCACCCCCAGAAAAGTTCAAAGGGTTTTAAGGTCGATGGGTCAAAGATTCGATGCCGTAATGGTTCTGTTGTCACAGAAATGTTCCTCACATGTTACAATGCCAATTTGCTATTAGTCATGAGTAAAACCAGGGGCAATAAAATCGCTTGTCGATAACACTTCGGTAGCAGAGAAAGAAATATTTTTAACTACATTCATATATAATATAAGACAATTGAGCGGCTAGTTCTTAACTACTTCTCGGAGCCGTGGCATAAGATTCCCACCTAACAAAATGCAGCTCTTCAAACTGCGTTCTTAGATAGACTACCTCCATCAGTTGACAAAGGCTGAAAATAGCATACGAGCGTATTGAACTATTTTCGCAGTAACCATCCAAATCACCATCTTGTGGATAGGCATGCAATTGCTATCCATCATAAAAGATTCAGCGCTACAAAAGAGAGACTCTAAAAAAAGTAGCGTATTAGGCGGTTTTTAATAACATGCACAATGATACGGTGGTGAATGCTGTTCTTGTTCACCATCAGCCCATAACATCCGATAAAGTTCAATTGAGGTTTTCGCAGAAATCGCTCTACGGGCGACTTCATGGCACTTCTGTCGGAATGTTAGAGTCACTCAATCCATCAGTTTGGTGAGAGTAAGGTTGTGACTCTGGATATCTCTACACGGTGCACTACTATCAAAGCTTGTCGCATTTGGTGTCGGTAATGGCTTCGTTGGATTTATTTCGAGATTTCTCAGAGATCGCACTATTCGAGTCTTTTTAGATGGGTTCTCATCCAATGAGCACAAATTGACCGCAGGTGTACCCCAGGCTCTGTTCTTTCTCCTTCTCTTTTTCTTATCTTCATCAACGATCTGTTGGATCAGACATCGAATCCGATCTACCCTTTTGCGGGTGATAGTAATTTTTGTCATTCGTACTCATTCGGTCGAGTCTTCAAGAGATTGAGGACAAGAGACCGGTCATGAACGATACACCTTGCCAGGATTTGCTGGCCATTTCTGAGTGAGGTCGAATGAATCGGGTAGATTTTAACGCACGGAAGACTCAGTGCTGCTTGTTGTCACACAAACGAATCACTGACCCATTACGATCATCTTTGTCTATCAACGGTGTAGATGTAGAGCAATCAGAAGCTTTTGTTGTTTTGGGCATTAAAATACAAAGTATTGGGTTGCCCAAAAAGTAATTGCGGATTTTTTAAAAGAAAGTAAATGCATTTTTAATAAGACTTAGAATGAACTTTAATCAAATATACTTTTTTTCTAAAGCAAGCTAAAAATAACAGCTGATAACTGACAGAAGAAAGAATGCAATTACAGAGTCACAAGCCGTTGAAAAAATTTGTCAACGCCGACTATATGAAAAATCCGCAATTACTTTTTGGGCAACCCAATATTTTCGTTGGGCTAAACATGTATTCGAAGTGTTGAAAGAAGCATTAAAGTGTTTAGGCTTCCTTAAACGGTGTAAGAATTACTTCACTCCGTCTGATCTTCTTAACATTTACAGCACTTTCATAAGACCGAAAATGGAGTACAACTCACATGTATGGGAGATTGGGGACAGTGGGGTATCCAACACTATTGCCTCCCTTCATTATCGTCGCAATGTGGGTTGTTGGGCGCTGTTCTATCTGTACTTTCATGGTGTGTGTTCGTCTTCTTATTCCTGATGTAAGGATGTATGTCAGGGATACTAGGCATTCCAGGAACTCACACCCGTTTTTAAGCGGACCGCACAATGCATTATAGAGAGAATTCTTATTTCGGCCGAACCTTTCGTATGTGGAATCGACTTCCGGCTAATGTTTATCCACCCACTTTGACATACAAAGATTTAAGATAAATGTCAATAAGCAAAACATCCTTCATATTGTACTTGTGGTATGATAAACACTAGCGATCACAACAGTTTCAACCAAAGTTAGTGAAACGAAACGGAAGGGAGGAACATTGGTCCTATGGAAGTCTGTCCAAAGATATGTTAGCTGTTAGGATGGTTGCTACTCAAGACTCAACATTGTTATGACCCTCCCGCTTTCCTCTAGAGTACAGTTTTAGTTGATGTAATGTGGGCGATTGTCTTTTGCTCTTTTAACTTAATAACATTTTTATAATTTTTTTTTTACATTTAGGTATTGGTGCAGATGATGCCTTTATTTTTGTTAAAATATGGCAGTGCGTGTTAACAGAACGTTTTTCAAAAACATCAACTATTACAACAAAATCTCTGGCAAATCCTGAACCTGAACAAACTGAAACGTTACAAAACCTGATGGCATTAACATTGAAACATGCTGCTATTTCAATGTTCGTTACATCGATAACAACGGCGGGAGCATTCTATGCATCCTATACAAGTTATATAACAGCCATAAAATGTTTTGGGTAAGTTTTGAAATGTTGTGGTTAAGAAGCTAAAACCTTAATTCATTGTTTCTATTCTTGCCATTTTAGTATATTTGCTGGAACTGCTGTTATAACCAATTATTTTCTAATGATTACTTGGCTGCCGGCATCCATTTCAATTATGGAACGTTTCACTTCCTTTACCACCTGTAGTAAATTACAAATTCAAAAACTCTTGATCATGCTCAATAAGTCAATTAATAGTTTTTGCACAAAACTTGAATTGTGGATAACTACAGCTATACTAAATTATGCCCCCATATTATTTACTCTATTTGGTAGGATTAGGTGCCTCTTGTGCTGATGTTGCAAGTTTGTGTCTCATTGTTTTTTTTCTAATTATTTTTTTCAGGCATTGCTGGCATATGCTGTGGTGTAGTAGTTTTGTACAAACCCGGCCTACAATTACCGGAGAGTTCACATTTTCAACTTTTTGTTTCGAATCATCCCTTTGAAGTGTACAATTCAAAGTTGAAAAATGAATTTTGGTTTGAAAAAGCTATGGCGGTAAGTTGGATATCATTAAACATAAACTTAAAAACAGATAAAATATACCAAAAAAAGTTTATAAACAAATTGTATGTTAGTTTATCCGATTTAGTTCTTAGCTAAATAACATCGAAGTTTTACAGTTCGAAGTCTCTTACCAATACTATAAAGAAGCTGACGACTAGAGTTGTGCGCGAGTCACGTGATTTGTAATCGAGGTCAAAACACAATCACAATCATGGTCACCTGCGTGACCGAGACTGAATAAATATTCGTTGTGCGAGTGAACTTATGCTCACGACACTAATCACAATTCACGACTCTGCAGAAAATTAACACCGAACTCGACCGTTTCGACAATTCCCTGGGATAACTCTGTGGCCCGGCACCCAGAACAGGTGAATTTTGAACCATCTCGTTGAGAGATCTGCAACAGTCGAGGGCGGTTTTTGTGTTCAGAAATACGTTCTCCAGGGATTTAATGGCTGCCCGGCTGTCTGAGAAGATATTAATGCCAATCGTCATAATGACTTTATATCTTAGCCATTCCACCACTTCCTTAATTGCAAGGATCGCCGCTTAATACACACTGCAGTGGTCGGATAACTTTTTCGAGATGACCAGTTCTAGATCTTTAGGGTACACCCCAAAACCCACCTGGTCGTTTAGTTTGGAAGCATCCATATAAAGAAGTCTATGTATCTTCTGTTACCAGAGATATTGTAGTTCCTATCGATTCTATCAGGAATAGTGGTACAGTACTTTTGATCAAAAAGCGGCTCAGATAGAGTGTAATCCACACTGCCTGAAACATCGGATATTGTATCAAGGATAACACAGTGTCCGTAGTCGCCACATGACCAATGAGAAAGCTTCCTTAAACTCACGGCAGTGGTCGCTGCAATTTGGGTAGCCACAATGTTCAGAGGCATAAGATGTAGCATTAAATTCAGTGCATCAGATTGTGTCGTCTTTAGTGCGGCTGTGATGCACAAACAAGCCATCCTTTGGATCCGGTTAAGTATTGAGAAGTAGATGGATTTTTGAAGAGCCGTCCACCAGACCACAACATCATATAGCATTATAGGTCTGACAACTGCAGTATATACCCAATGCCTGACACGCGGTCTAAATCCCCAACTTTTGCCAATGGCTTTCTTGCAGGTGTATAGGGCAAGAATGGCCTCTCTTGGATTTGAAGTTCAATTTCCTGTCCAGCAAAACACGTAGGTATTTTGCTCTTTCTGTGAATGGAATGTTCTCTCCACCCAAGGAGACAAGTTCCACTGTAGGCAACTTGTACCTCCTGCTGAAAAGAACTATTGAGTTGCCCAAAAAGTAATTGCGGATTTTTCATATAGTCGGCGTTGACAAAATTTTTCACAGCTTGTGACTCTGTAATTGTATTCTTTCTTCTGTCAGTTATCAGCTGTTACTTTTAGCTTGCTTTAGAAAAAAAGTGTAAAAAAAGTATATTTGATTAAAGTTCATTCTAAGTTTTATTAAAAATGTATTTACTTTCTTTTAAAAAATCCGCAATTACTTTTTGGGTAACCCAATACTTCTGTCTTGCATGGATTAATACCCAGACCACTTTCGGTAGCCCACTTTGCTTTTGCACGTTGAGCTTCCTGAAGTATATCTCTTAGAGTGCAGGGAAACTTTCCCCTAACCGCTATTGCCACGTCATCAGCATACCTTATTCTTCCAGAGACTATAATATATTGTTAATGGCTATATTCCAAAGTATAGGAACCATATATAGGTCTATCAGACAAAGCTTGTAATTCAACCTGTGATACATCATCAGGGCCTGGCGATTTAAGGGAGTCATAACTTCTTATCGTCCAAAGGATTTTCGGCTCAGACACAATTTCCCCAATAACCTCCGACGAATGCATACCAGTGACAACCTCTCCTGGCGCCACGTTGTCCGTTGGCGAATATCCCGGGAAATGTGTAACAACGAGTAGCTCTAGTGTTTCCTCACCAGACATCTCCACGTCGTCCGTTGGAGAAAATCAACGAGTGGTTCTAGTGTTTCCTCACTAGATATTGTCCATATTTCTGAATATACCCCAACGTAATAGGCCTCGAGGACAGAATCTTCCTAAGTCTAGAGGCCGCATATGTATCCTCCACGGAGCTGCAGAAATCTATCCAGGATTTGTTCTGAGCCTTTCTCAGCTCGCCCTTCTTTTTTCTTTGCTCAGCCTTATAGATATCTCAATTGTGTGGTGCTCTTGCGGCTTTTGCTCTGTTAAAGAGTTTTCTGCAGTCCGTCCTTAGACCAACCAGCTCTGGGGTCTACCATGGCGGTCGCTGTTTGCCTCTTGGCTTGGCACTAGGACATGCTGATACAAGACAAGTGAGTCATTCAGGGCCTTCGTGATCCTCTTGACCACTATGCCTATATCCTCCATAGTTTCCACTTCCTTATCTGGTTTAGAAGGGATCAATCTGCCTTTCTTCCGTTTAGCCGAGGGACCACACATATTATTTATAACTGTGGATCGTGAGTTTTTCGTGGGTCGTGTTTTTCTTGTCTGCTTTAAGCGTGAGTTCTTTGCGGTTTTTGTTTGTTTTGTGGGCGTGTAAAATGTTTCTGATGTTCTTGCCAGTATTGCTTTTGAGTATGCACCTCTTACTACTGGTCTTCTCTGCAAAGACTAGTTTCCATTTTTTCACTAAGAGTGATACCGATATCGTGTAGACAACGCCAAATTTGCATATCATTTGAACAAGGAAACTTTTGACGATTGGTATAATTTTGTCTTTTTTTCTCTTTACCTTTTTAGAATTCGGAAAATTACAAAATGCCATTACGTTTTGTTTGGGGAATACAGCCGACTGATGATGGCGATTATGACAACCCATTTGCCTATGGAAACTTACACTATGACAATAATTTTAATGTCTCTACGAAAAATGCTCAACTTTGGCTTTTACAATTTTGCCAAAATCTTAGGAAACAGCCATTTTATCAATTGACATTCGGAATGCTGTTACCAAACTGTTTTATAGAGAATTTTATAACACTCATGGAGAGAATGTAAGTAAACCTCAAAACTTAAGAGCATATTAAACTGGAGCCAATTCAATATGCCTATGTATTTGTATTTTTTCGTATTCTCTCAATAGGTGCGTTAATAGCATGGATGACACTGATCGTACGCCTTGTTGTGACATCTCTAAATTTCCCTATGAACCGGAAGTTTTCGATATATGTTTACCACAAATCATATCATCGCTTTATGCAACACCCAGGGAATATTTTTGGCCTGGTGTGGCTGGTCCGAAATTTATGGCTTCGCCTAGATTAATGGAGAATACCACTTTAAGTGAGGAAATGGTTAATAACACTTTGGACACCACCATGGCCAATATGACAACGCCACCGCCTATTGTTAAAGCTCTAGTGGTAGAGTTCGAGTCCAATGTATCCTTCTCAACACAATACGATAAGGTTAAAGCTTTTGTCCAGGAAGTAGAGTACTGGTTTGAAAATGAACTAAAGTCGGCCCCTGTGGAAATGCAAAATGGATGGTTCATTAGTGATCTAAAGTTCTATGATGTACAAAACACCCTGCCCAGCAGTACATTGGTGGCCATATGTGTGGCCATGTCAGCCTCTCTGGTCGTGCTACTCTTGGTTACGCTGAATATTTTGATATCCCTCTATGCTGTTGTCACCGTATTGCTAACCATATTTGTTACCGTAGCCATTCTCATAATGCTGGGTTGGAAATTGAACATTTTAGAGAGTGTAACGGTGAGTACAGCAATTGGTCTAGCAGTGGACTTTAGTTTACACTACGGCATACACTATCGCCTCTCACCATCCTGCGAACGTCTGGCGGCCACTCAATTCTCATTATCGAGAATTATTGGCCCCACCGCTATGGCCGCCATTACCACAGGTATTGCGGGAGCATTGATGTTGTTCTCCAGTGTTTTACCCTATCGCCAAATTGGCATATTTTTATTGGTTGTCATGTCGGTCAGCTGGAGTTATTCAACTTTCTTTCTAATGAGTTTACTGAAATTGTTTGGCCCCCAATATGGTTTTATGCAATTCCAATATCCCAGAGTGAAGAAACGCTCCGCCACCAATGGCATTAAGTTCTATGAACGCAAACCCAATTACATTACAGCTAGAGAGCAATTGCTAACACCTTCCAGCTCCGCTGTTGGCGAACTTATCAACTCTGAATCGCATGAATTGGAATCTTTGACATCAAATTCGTTGATTAAAACAATTTCGGGCACTGAGTGTTCGGCTCAAAGTTTCTCCCTGGATTATGAACATTTGCTCAATAATAAGAAATCTGCCAATACGCTGGCTTCGCCGGTGCCCAGCCATCAACAACATCATCATACTCACAAATGTCCAGCATTTAGAAATGGAACTACCGCCCAAACATCATCTGCTAACACCACAACAACCGCCCTTACCATGGCTCTTAATGCCTCATCGGATGTTGATTTGGAAACAGAAAGCAGCAAACCCGAAATAATTGTCTGCCGCAATCATCTGGAAGAAACACGCAGCTAAAAATCGCCAAAATCACAAAACATGACAATGCGAAGTGGCACGGTAGGTGTTTTTAAATAGTATTAAATAGTAGTTTAGTATCTTTTAGAAATAACTGTAAGATGCCTTTTGTAAGATACGTTATTTCTATGGTTTTTGGTTTTTTGGAAAACAGAGACTAGGAATGTTTAAAAAAAAAAAATTAAAACGCTCAATTTTTTGAGGAACGAAAAAGATGGAGAAGAATAATTTGATTTTATGAGTGATTCTATATTTAATAATTGGTGCAGCATTAAACTTTATATTCCCAGATTATTAGGAAATTGTCATTGGCAATGCGGGGATAAGTACAGTACAACATAAGGTTTTGTAATCTTTTTTGTCACTATTTTCCACTAGTTGCCTATAGGTATTCAACTGATTGAAACGGATTTTCAGAAAAAAAAGAAACTAAACAGATTTTAAAAGTGGATAAAATAGATTTTAAATAGAAACATTTCTCATGATATTATAATCGGCAATATTTTGTTAAAAAATCAACTGCATAAAAAAAATTAGAATTTTATTTAATATAAAATTCTAAATTTAAATTTTGTTTTTAATCAAAATCGAATCAAAACCCTTGATATATTTATTTTACAACTCACTATACAGTACAAGTCAAGCCATATTCTATTTTCACTCTTCCCAGTGCAAGGCAGAGGTAGTGGGTGAAAACAAAGTTTACTGGAATTTGTCGTCGATATTATGCGGTAACAGTCGATAACACGCTATTTTCACTGTAGTGTGAGGTATAAAATACTATCTCAGATGTTATACATAGGCTCTATATCATTTTAGTACTGTCCAATTCGAATCAGAGGTATTGCATAGATTTTCAGTGGAAAGTTACACAAGACAGCTATCGATATCGGGCTATAACAGGGGATACTACTACTAATTTTGTACTGTATAATGCTAATTTTGCCCATGAACATTCCACTAACGAACAGAGGCAAACTTCTCATATATCAATGAGTTCAGTCCGATGGTCTCACCAGGATTCGAACCCAGGCGTTCAGTATCATAGGCGGACATGCTAATAAGAGATCTGCAGCAGTCGAACGCAACTCATGCCTCAACCCATCATGTTTTAATTTTTGAATTACTCAAACAGTATATTTCTATGTATTGAAAACAACGCTACTTGAATGAACACACAAACACATGATGTTTAAGGTGGTGGGGGGTTTTTTATATTACCGCATGTTGTTGGTGAGTGGCGTTGATTTTGCTTTTTTGTCTTTTTGGATGTCGAGTACATGATTCTGAGTGCGAGTTAATAAAATGATGAAACATCCAAACAACGCTAAATTGTCATAAAATCTTATTTTGCATGTACTCGTAAGAGGGTGAAGTAGTGTTACCGTTGTGTGACTAATGTCGGAATTTCCAACCTTTTTAGAGTCAAATGACATATAGTTTAACCTTTTAAACTGACAACTATTCTACGATACTTCCTGCAAAATGCGACTTATAAATTCTTACAAGACCCTGTCTACTATTTTTTGAGAAAAAGTTTTTTTTTACTTTTTTAATCGAATTTTTATGCGACCTTTTCAAAAATCTCAACGGCAACCCTGTTTTAAACTATCAACAGAACTACCAAGATAACAATTTTCCATCCCTCAACCGTTTCTAAAGCAACACCGCAACATAATCAATATGATTCGATTGAATGCTTATGCTTTTTTGTGCCATTTCATTTGTTAGTTGTCTTTCTATTGCTCTCATTCTTTTATACATAACAACGCCTTTGACGAAGGCAAACGATGTTAGACGACGAATCATTCAAACGAGCAAATGTGTGTCATGGCTATTATTCATATGCCTCATGAGAGTGTGCCAAGGGCTGTTGCTGAGTTTATTTCAGTTTGCGTTATGTGTTGACATCCATTTTTTTTGGAGTATAACGCAAATCAAAAAAATGACACCGCTTGCAGTTCTCTGATGCTAACCTGTGCGCTACGGTGGCCTCCTTTGTACTGTATAATAATACTGTATGTACTGTATAATCATAATAATAATACTAAAATCAAACGTGGTCTTCACAAGCGAACCAAAAAAGAAGCTTAATACCGTAAAATTTGGAATTCTGACCGCATGAGACAACATTATTATTGAGCCATAGAAATCCATCTAGGGAAAAACTTTGGCTCGTTTGATTTTAGTATTGTACTGTAGTATTTAGTATTGTACTGTATTGCACTAAAATCAAACGAGCCAAAGTTTTCCCCTAGATGGATTTCCATGGCTCAATAATAAGCTAATAGGCTGGTATGTATCAGCAGTCCAAATATTACGGTATTAAGCTCCTTTTTCGTTCACTTGTGAAGACCACATTTTGTAATGGTAGACAGATGTTTAAGTGAGTCCAGACACCCGTTCGAGTAACTTAGTTTTAGAAAAACTGGATGTAAGATGTCAGATCCTTCTTAACGATTTCTTTGTTTAATTCTTTCTTGTATACAAATGTCTTTTTTTGTAAATCCTCTTTATGATAAGATTGCGGCTTCTACCAAATGATACTTGATTGTTGTATTAATAATGCTGGTCGGAAATTTGATAGTACTGGAAAGTTATCGATATTATGCGATAACAGCCAATAAGATAGCGGACACTACTAGAGCTGGCAAAATATCGATGGCACTATCAATATTTAACTTTTTGACTGAATATCGATTGATATTTTTTTTTGATGGATACTATCGCAAAAGTTAAATTTGTATTGAACACCCAGAAAGAAGAGATATAGATCCATTGATAAGTACACCGATCGACTCAGAATCACTTTCTGTCTGTCTGTCCGTCTGTCCATCTTAACTTGTGTACAAACTACAGGCCGCAATTTTCATTCGATCTTCTTCAAATTTCGTACAGGCATGGTTTTCGGGCTAGAGGAAAAAATCGGTTCAGATTTAGATATAGCTCCCATATATATGTTCGTCCGATTTGCAGTAATAATTCGATAAAATAGTAATTTGTTAACCGATTCTCTAGAAATTTGGCAAGAAGGAGTTTATCTTGACTCTTGGCATTACTGATCAGTTTCATAGAAATCGGTTCAGATTTAGATATAGCTCTCATATATATATAAAGGGTGATTTTTTTGAGGTTAGGATTTTCATGCATTAGTATTTGACAGTTAACGTGGGATTTCAGACATGGTGTCAAAGAGAAAGATGCTCAGTATGCTTTGACATTTCATCATGAATAGACTTACTAACGAGCAACGCTTGCAAATCATTTTCAGTGAATGGGCCCTAGAAAAGTTGGCAGAAAATCCGCTTTTTTATTTATCGACAAATTTTGTTCAGCGATGAGGCTCATTTCTGGTTGAATGGCTACGTAAATAAGCAAAATTGCCGCATTTGGAGTGAAGAGCAACCAGAAGCCGTTCAAGAACTGCCCATGCATCCCGAAAAATGCACTGTTTGGTGTGGTTTGTACGCTGGTGGAATCATTGGACCGTATTTTTTCAAAGATGCTGTTGGACGCAACGTTACGGTGAATGAACACATTTCGAACCGAACACTGATTTTGGTAATAAAATTCAATGATTTGCAAGCGTTGCTCGTTAGTAAGTCTATTCATGATGAAATGTCAAAGCATACTGAGCATCTTTCTCTTTGACACCATGTCTGAAATCCCACGTGATCTGTCAAATACTAATGCATGAAAATCCTAACCTCAAAAAAATCACCCTTTATATATATATCGCCCGATTTTTACTCCTAGAGCCACTGCAAGCTCATTTATTCACCAATCGTGCCAAAATTTTGTACAACGCCTTTCTCGACGACTTCCACAATATCCATAAGTTTTGGTCGAAATCGGTTCAGATATAGATATAGCTCCCATATATATGTTTGTCCGATTTTGAGAAATATTTCAATAAAGTGCTCATTTGCCAACCGATTCTCTCGAAATTTAGCAGGAAGGATTTTGTTTTGACTCTCGACATTGACTAGACATAGCTCTCATATATATATATCGCCCGATTTTTACAGCACTTACACCCTTTTGCTATTTATTTGAATTAAACAGCTGGTTTTCATAAAACAGCTTTTTGGTGCTGCAAATTTCTGTTGGGAAAAAACCCTTCAATTGAAAATTGGAAGCTCTCAATTACCGAACTCTCAAAATTCTGTTTACTCTCACGCAGTCTCCCCTTCTCTTCTGCTGGCAAGTAAAATACGCGAACGACTTCCAAATGTGTGCAAATTGCACAAAATTTTTTCTGTATAACAGCTGTTTAATGTTGCAAATTTCTGCTGAGAAAAAACCTCCAGTAGAAATTTGCAAGCTCTCTATTATAAAACTCAAAATGATGCTCGTTCTTACGCACTCTCCCGCTCTCTTCTGCTGGCAGATAAAGTACACAGAGAAAACAAAAATCGGGTTCAATCACGAAATTAATTAATTCAATTAATTTTTTAAATGAAACTGATAATATCAGTCACCGTGTTGGAAAAATTGAAAAAATTTTCAATAAAAAAATTGCATATTCAATCAAAATACTGATTGAAATTTTCAATTAATTTTTTAATTTATCCAATTAAAAAATGATTGACATTTTCTGAAAATTCGAATCAATTCCTTTATTTGGTGCACAGATGTTTTCCTCGTGGAACATGAACTTTAGGTGCGTTGTTTGGGCAGAGGTCCGTGGACACCCGTATACAAAAAAACTCCCCCACGGGGGTTCCACAAAAAATTTCGGGTGTCTAGTAGGTGTGCACGGGGGTGGCATCCCTTGGCCGATGAAGTACTTCATCGGATTAATCTGGCACGTAGCAGCGGCTACCATGGTATTGCTCTATATTTGTCGAAATGTGGGACGTATGCGTCTGTGAAATCTCATTCCCTTTATATTAAGGGGACAAATAAGCCCTGAATTGAATTTGCTTAAGCACCATATTTAAAAATTTTTCAAGATTCGATTAAAAAATTTTCAATTAAAAATTAATTGAATCAATTAATTTTCTAATTGAAAATGAGTCAAATTTCAATTACGACCGTAGTTGAAAAAAATCACATTCAATTAAAAAATTATTGAATCAATTAATTTTTTAATTGAAAACGATTTTATTTTCTAGAAGGTTTCCATGGGCATTATGGTAATGTTTTTGTAATGAATAAAACTAATTTAATTCATTCTTGTTTCCCAACGTTTCGTTAGTTTATTTCCGACTTCTTCAGGTTTTTTTTTTAATTTCTATTGGAGAGCAAAGAAGGCTATGAATTTCAATTAAATTTTTAATTGAAAATTGTTTGCAATTTTTTTTTTCAGTGTACGCGGACGACTTCCAGTGCAAATCTGCACACATTTTTGAGTACGCGAACACTCTTAATACTGTGTCTTATTTTAGTTCTATCCTGTGAAAGTCACATGCACTGGATAGCAATATAGTCCAAAGTTATCGATATTTTGCGATAGTAGCCAATTTGCACTTACTTCTCTCATGTAAATGAGTGCTGTCCGATTCTAGTTTAAACTGAATGATAGAGGTCTTCTTTTTTATAACCGAGTCCGAACGGCGTGCTGTTGAGCAACACCTCTCCTTAAAGAAGGCCCAAAAATGTAGCCAGTTTAGTGAAGGGATAACCACAACTGTAAATTGAAGTCAGGTGAGAGTAGTGGGCATTAGCAGACAATATGAAATCGCTGCGAGTAGCGGGCACAATCCGTGTCAGGATCACGAGTGGCTTGTTTAAGCACACTTGAGAACATATAATGTTTTCACGTCAACAACGGGAATCACTGCGAGTCACAGTAGCAACGAGTGCCTAGATTACCAATGGCTTGCGTAAGATCGAGGGAATATAATTTTGCCACTTTAATAATGGAATCACGGGCTATCTCGCTGGAATGAGACGTATCGATATCAATAGACGCGACAAGTGTCTAGATTATGAGGGGCCTGCATAAGCATACTCGAGGGTATATTGGGTCTTATGCATTTCATTGGTAAGCATACACGTAAATTTTATTACATCGACTGAGGTACGGAAGTTCGCGCCCTAAATAAGCAAGAGCACGATAAAAGACATGAGTCACTATTGGAAAAGACAATTCCTTGGGGCCCTTGTAGCATAGGTGAAAATACCAAAGCACTTAATGACTGCACTTCTGCCTTGCCAATTCTTTAAAAAAGCTTAACTTATCTTTTGTATTTATCATTCTACATGTTGCTGTATTTATCATTCTACATGTTGCAAAAAAAATTGCATTTACTTGTTGCTGGCAATTAACCAAGGGCTGGCTGTAGCTTGCCTCCTATGTCGTGCGTATGTGGTTAGAATGTGTTCGTATTTTACAGTTATATGGCCTTAACTCTTATGCGTTTACATGGCACATCTGATGTATGGTCATTAGTATTGGTGAAAACAATGGTGTATGCATCACATGTACACATATTCATCAATCATGGCTGAAAAATCGAAATCATTTGATTTTTTTCGAGGAATGGCGTCTATCGATTACCGTTTACAAAGAAAAGTGCAATCATTAATTGGCAGATATTGAAAAACATGTTATGTGCCAAATAAAGTTATGAAAGCAGAAGTAAAGTATGAAAAATCAAAGAAAAGAAAAAATCGATGTACCGTTTTTGAAAAAAGCTGTAATCAACACATACACGCATGGAATGTTCATGGGCAAAATTTGCAATTCTACACACGATGAGTACGATCATGATGTGCCGTCTAAAAGGGCCATTAAGGTTGCGGTCAATGGAAGCATTGATCAAAAACACAAAAACATGAAAAAGCCATACATCAAATATGGGAAGTAATATTATTATTTCATCTGCATTTTGAATTTGTTGTTGACATAACCCATTCTATAACTCGGGATTTGTTACTTACACCGCAACTTTGATTTGTTCTAAGACGTCGTGAAATTTTATTATGTGCACAGTGACAATGAAGAAAATGTGAACATTGGAAATCCTTGGGAAACTAATAATCTGGAAAAAAATTTACTATGGCAACCCTACAAAAAAAAATTATAAGTCTTACTAGGCAAAACTACAATTATTAAAATTATAATTGGAAAAATAAATTGGTATTAAGTAAATCATCATCCATTCAGAACTCCGAACAGGGAAACATGTTGACATGACAAAACAAAAATTAAAAGAAATAAACAAATGGAAGTAACTTTATGCAAATTAAGTTAAACAAAAGTATGTAATGTTGTTTTTAAATAAAATCATAAGTAAATGCTTAGTTGTGTATGTATGTAAGTACTTAATACATGTTTTATATGTACTTAAGTTTAAATGTTATTTATAAAAGGCAAACAAGCAAAAAAAAAATACAAAAAAATAAATCCTAGAGAGTTTATGTATGTGTATTTTGTAAAATTTACAAAAGAGTAATTAAAATGAAACTACTATAGAATAATACTTTTGAATATGCCGTTAAAACAAAGCAAAAAGAAATTGGGCGTTAGAGATACTCAAACAAAAACAAAAAATGTAGACGCTAGAGCGATTGTTGCCCTGGCTTTTGTTTTGTGTCTTTGTTAACGCAAATGAGCGATTGCAAACAAAAAAAAAAAACAGCAAAAAAATGCAGCAAATCTCTAAATAATTTAAATCTAACATAGAAACTGTGATAAAGTTATATTTAATAATAATAAAATATGAATTATATGTGGCAATTACATTATCGATAATAATATAAATATAGATATTTATACGTCGGTATATGTATGTGTATCTATCTCAATGCTATAATATTAACAAAAACAAAACAAACAACAACAAAATGTGTTTTAATTTGAATATAAAAAAAATAAATCTAATTATATTGTGTTGAACGAAACATTAGTACAAATATCGTTTAATATTATTTATGTGGACTGGGCAATGCAATAGGCGGGAGATAATTATAATCGTAAGATTAAATCTACCATCTTTTAAATGTGCACACAATGTCGAAGCTAAACAACGAAATCCGAGAAAGGCCTACAGATCACCATCTTTCTCGTGGCGATGGGTCCTTTGGACCGGAACGAGTTTGCTCACCTACTAGAACTTGAAGAGGATTGCCACCTCCGCATGAAAATGTGGCTACAACAACAGCAACCATCAGAAAAAAAAAAGAAGAAGAATCCGGCGCGAAAGGAAGCTTTTTTTTTTTCTGTGAATTTTGTAATTGAAAAAATTGATTAAAAACCCCTTAGAATGGTTTATCCCGAAAGTAAGTACTTCGATACGGATGATGGGAAGAAGATCCCACTACCGCGTATTAGGAGATACGATCATTTTCAAGCGGAGTATATCGCCATCATTTAACCGCATGGGGCAGGCCCCAAATTTCGATTGATGCAGCTTTGTGCGAGCCTCTACTCCAAATACAAGGACTTGGACATTCATTATATCACGAAAAGGAAAATACGTCTAATAAGCACTGATATGGGTACCATAAATAGTATTGTTGCAGATGACGATCTTCGCCGTAAATGTAATGTCTTTATTCCGGTTGAGCTGTGTGAGACGAAGGCTGTCGTTGAAATTCCAGCTGAGACTGATATTACCGAAGCCCACATTTTTAAGAACGCAGCAACAAGTCATCGTGCTGAATACGGCTATCTGCCAAGCGAACCACGTATTACTGAGGTAAAACGGATGACAAAACCCGATCCAGAGAAGGCTGATACACGTTTGGACATCGATATGGTAGTCATATGCTTTACCGGCGATTTACTACCATCTCACATATCGCTCGATAGGGTAATATTTCCCGTTAAACCGTTCATCGAGTACACCCCACAATGTAGACGATGCTGGAGATATGGTCATACTACCAAGGCATGTCGCAGATTTGAGGAGATTTGTTCGCGTTGTGGCACTTCTCATGCTGGTACCTGCAATGGCGCAGTGAGATGTGTGAATTGCAACGGTACTCATGAGGCTACTTCATTCGAATGCCACGTTCGAATGGATTTACGTGAGAGGGCGAGAGTTAAGGCTGAACTGAGAATGCCCAAGAGGACCACTCTTCAAAATCAACAGGCAGCAGACCCAATCAATGATTCGTTTGTATACACTGATGTAGATTTTCCGGCTATTAATTCGAAGAGGCCTAAATTGGTACGCTTGAATAGACCTCGGAAAAGAAGAGGTCAGACGAAAACACTGGTTAATGATACTAGCATGTTGGAGGAAGACAACAATGCCTCTGAATCAGAGGTGGTGACTCCTGACGAGAGACCAACTGTAATACCAGATATATCACCAACAGAACTTTCAACTGAGGATGTCAGTTCACTTAATTTGCCAGAAGACGCCGACGGGATTATTATGGAACCGATCGGAACTTCAACATGTGAAGATATTGTTATCACGGAGGAAGTGATTAACGAAAAAACAAACATTACTAAGACGACGCTCAACGACGAGCCAATAACATCAAGTGTCAAACCCAAAACCAGCAATACAACATCAACCACCAATTGTAACACAACGTCTTTACAAGATCCCTTTCAAAAATTCCAACAATCTGTTCCTATTGAAGAAAACTACCTAATCCCTAATGAGGATCAGGACTTACGTTTTACACAATATAAAGATAAGTGCTAGATGAAGTTAATTCAAATAAATCTCACTAGTATCAGGAACAAGAAATCACAACTTATGGAATTTTTGAGGGAGCGCGAAATTGATGTAGCATGTCTTTCTGAGACATTCTTAGACCCGGATGAGGCTTTTACAATACCTGGATATGACATGATAAGATGGGACAGAACCACCAATGGCGGAGGTGTTGCCATCTTATTACGAAGAACACTGACATACAGGGCTATCCCGATCATAACTACTAACAACAGATTGGAAATTGCCGCGTGCAAACTGGAGACTCATTTTGGCAACATCGTAATTATGTCGGCATACATACCACCATCTGCCACTTTTAACAAGAACGATCTTAGCCACATGTTGTCTTTGGTTAATAGTGATGATCACTATATAATTTGCGGAGATTTCAACAGCCATCACCAGATATGGGGTAATCGTAATATTGACGACAAAGGTTCGATGATGGTCGAATTCATAGAGGACAACGATATAGTACTGCTGAATGATGGATCTAAAACGTTTTTTGGTTGCGCAAATCCTACCGCGATTGACCTTACATTATGCAACCCATCGTTGGCTCTGATTGCAACATGGACAGCCATGAATGAAACCTTAGGTAGCGGGCATTGTGTGATAAGGGTATCACTTCAATTAAGACCTAAGGTCCAACAAAAGATCTCTTATGGTGTCCCTCGTTTTATCCCTAAAGACACCTTAAACCAGGGTGTTTGGGGCATACTTCAGAGCGACACTTTTAGGATGACACAAGAGGGTGAGAAATTTGATGTGTTTTCTAGACTTTTTTATGAAAAGTTTAAGGCAAGGACTGATATGAAAAATCACCCTGACACGCCATGGTGGAACTTAAATTGCAAGAGGACTAAGGCTAAACAAATTCGAGCTGTTTGCGAATTCAGGAAGAGGCCATCGAGGGAGAATTTTAAGAGATTTGCTTTATCCAAAAAAGAGTACTTTTACACTATCAGGTCCGAGAAAAGGCGTGGCTGGAAGTTGACATGTGAGGGTATAGACTCAGAGATAACACCTACTGAACTTTGGAAGATCATTAAGAGATTTAGAGGCATGCACGTTCCCAAATCACCCTCAATACCTGATTCATGTATAGATCCATTTTGTGATACACTTGCCGGTCCTCAGGGCCCTATTTTTATTTCTCCATGCTATGAAGATGAGGTTCCCGATGCCGCGTTCTCAATGCCAGAGTTGGAAATGGTAATTGCTGCCTCTCGGGATACCACACCCGGCTTTGATGGCATTCGCAATGGCCATATCAAGGAATTTGATGGTGATATTAGGAATGCACTCCTTGACTTATTTAACGATGTGTGGAGAAGCAGACGTATTCCAGTCTCATGGATGCAATATAGGATAACACCGATACATAAAAGAGGTAAGCCTAATGATCAACCTGATTCATATAGGTCCATAGCCGTCCTGTCCTGTTTACGTAAGTTGTTCGAAAAAATGATTTGTCACAGAGTCGAGCACCATTTGGAATATGAAACCAGGATGAATAACTCACAATTTGGATTTAGACGCGGAAGATCTACCTACGACAATGTTGTGACCCTCTGGTCGGCAGCCCAGGTTGCAAGGAAGGAGGGCAAATTTACAATTTGTTTATTTCTCGATATTAAAAGCGCCTTTGAGAATGTGAACATTGACTTATTGATATCCAGATATAGGACACTTGGAATTAGCGGACATACATGCGAGGTGCTATACAACCTACTACGATATAAAGACCTTTTTATGGAGAGGAACGGTAAGACCTATCGGAGGAGGTCATTTACCGGAACACCACAAGGCTCGGTAATCAGTCCTTTAAGCTTTAATGTTTACATAAATGATCTTTTTGGCAACTTGGAATCTGAGATTTTGGGATACGCCGATGATGTAGCTGTGTTTTACTCTGACTCGTCATTGGAGAGGTGTATTGAGAAAGTACAGCACGACGTATTTATTTTGGAGAATAGATTGAGCGAGTTGCAGCTTTCACTCTCTCCAAGTAAATCGAAGGCTATGCTGATATTACCCGGCAGGAGGCGCTTGGGCCCATTGAATCCATGTTTGTTGATTGGAGGTTCCTCAGTCGAATTCGTCAGTACATTCTGTTTTCTTGGTTACATACTGGATCCACACCTTAAACTTGACAGACACGTCAAATATGTCAAGAAAAACTGTTTTGCGTTCATGAATATCTTGAGAGCATTGTGTGGCGTTACGTGGGGTGCAGATCCGCAAAATTTATTACTACTCTACAAGGGAGTGGTAAGACCCAGAATGGAATACATGGCTCCGTTGTTAATGGATTGCTCTCCCGCCGAGTCTCTTATTTTACAAAGAGTACAATTCAAGGCCATAAGGGTCGCTCTGGGAGCGATGATCTCTACTCACACCCTTGCGTTGGAACAGCAAGCTAAAATCATGCCAGTGCCGGAGAGAATTGGACTTTTGGCGAATAATTACATCAACAAGATCATCTCTAACAGAACACATCCAGCAAGAAAATATATAATGAGATATATCAACAACGGTTTCTCGGGATCTGTGTTCATGTTCGAATATGGAAAGAAAATTCGTGAGTTTAAGATCGAGGACTACGAAAAGATACCTAGATATCAACACCCTTTCGACAGTGTTACGTATAGACCTAAGGTGGAATTTATGGATGTTCGAAAGGGATGCACAGATGAGAAGATCGTGTTGCAGCAATTTAACCAGATCATTGAAGATAGATGGAGACAATATACCAGGATATACACAGACGGATCTAAGACTCGAGAAAGGACTGGCCTTGCATTTTGGGTTCCAGATATGGACATAGAGGCTTCCTTCTCGATACACCCAGTTAATACAATATTCTCTGCAGAGGTGTACGCAATAGTCGAGTCGCTAAAATTCATAAAGGTGAATGATATTGGTCAATACATTATTATCTCAGACAGCAGGTCGGTGTTATCGGCCTTGGATACATTTGGAAACAACAGGACACATCCACACATATGGTCAATAAAACACCTCTTACATCAATTGGCCGTGGCTGGCTACACGATAATTTTTCTGTGGGTACCCAGTCATATGGGTATACCAGGAAATGAGTACGTTGACTCTGTTGCAGTGAATCATGAGGATGCCACGGACCATCCTGCGATACCCCATATGGAGATAAAATCATATGACAAGGCTAATGCTATCTGTCGATGGCAACAAAAATGGGACGACAGCCCTCACGGCCGCAGACTCTACTCTCTATCCCGTACGGTGAATACTACGCCATGGTTTAAAGATCGGAAATTACCTAGGGGTGTAATAACCCTCATTTGCAGACTCAGATTTGGACATACACTAGCCAGAGAGCATCTGAAAAGAATTAACATAGTCGATACCGACTTATGTGAGTGTGGCTCTATTCAGTCTATAGACCATCTCACATTTGAATGCCCCAACATGGATTTAGACGCCAGAGACCTACTGATTGACAGGGCCAGAAGAATCGGAATCAACCGAACTAGCTGTCTGGAAATATTGCAGAAGGACGACTGCAATCTGTACATGGCAATTTATAAATTTTATAAACGTTCCAACAAATTACTTTAAAAATTTCAACAATCAACCCTATCAAACAATCAAACAACATTAAATTTCAACAATGCAACCCGGCAATTTACTATAATCCCCAACTATGGATCCCAGGAAAGGTGGCATCATAGATCTGGTGTCTCAGTCACCTTTTATTAAATGTTTCATATGCGCAGCATATGAAACCAAGAAGAAGAAGAAGAAGAAGAACAGCAACCATCATTCCATACATATGGCAACTACAAGCTAGCTTTTGACCATCGCATCAATTCACTGTGAATGAATATATTTTATCAAGTATTTAGACTATCTAAAACACTGCTCAACAATTGTTTTTAATTTCCAGTTTTTTATATTTCCGCGGGAAGGGAATATGATTATAGTTAAATTTTTTCGATAACTGTTTTTTGATGGTTATCGATAGAGGATATCGAATTACATACCCTCTCCAAATATAAGATAAGCGTCCGAAATAAGTTGAAACCAACTGGACAAAATTCGGAAGGCTTCTCATCAGAAGACTTGGGCAAGATACTTAAGACAGTCCAAGCATAGAAGACTTTGACGAAAATGTCAACAGGTTTACGACTGCACTGGTGGGGTTCTTCGAGGATAGTTGTCCTCTTCGGGAAAGGAAATCAGCCCAAGGAGAACCCTGGATGACCGGAGAGATTCACTATATTGGGAAAGAGGTCCTCAGACTTTTCAACAGAGCACGTCGTAAAAAGCGAAAGTTTATTGGGATGTGTATGACACACGGCTCAAGGAATACAATAGGATTACCAGAGCTTCCTCCAGGAAGCTTTTCTGCTAACAGGTCTATAGCGTTAATGACGCCGCCAAGATAAAAAAGTTTCTCTCAAAAACCCATGTCCAAACTGAAACTTTAATAGACGACAAGGAAGTGAGAGCATAGACAACGGAGGACATGTTGAGGCTTTTGATGAAAACCCATTTTCCACAGGATACGACGGGATTCCCGGAGACACCGGAGTCTTCGAATAATGACGTTGATCGAAGGTTTATAATTACTAAATTTATGGTGAAGGAATTCCTGAGAAACTTCAAACCATTTAAGTACCCCGGAACTGATGGAATATTTCTGGCGTTACTACAGAAACAGGCAGACTATCTGGCGCCTCATCTGGCCAATATTTTCACAGTGTGTCTAGGACTTGCATATACTCCAAAGTCAGGGAGGAGGCAATGGTGGTGTTTTTACCCAAGCCCGGCGAGGCAAGTTATGCGACACCAAAGGCCTACAGACCCATAAGCCTTACGTTCTTTCTACTCAAAACAATGGAACGTGTTGTGGACACCATGATAAAGAGTGGGCTTTCAGCGAACTACTAACATATAAACAGTATGCCTATGTCACGGAAAGGTGGGTGTAGACTGCCCTGCACGAGGTTGTGCATAAAATAGAAGAATCGTTCGATGCCAAAACGTACACCTTGGCGGAATGCATTGACATCGAGGGGGCTTTTAAGAATGTGCGGACCGATACACTCATCCAATCCTTAGACCAGTACCGGGTGTACTCGGTCCTTAGAGACTGGACAAACCATATGCTAAGGAACAGGTGGATAAAGGATAAGGGTCAAAGTGGCACAAGGCACTCCACAAGCAAGCATTTTATCGCCATTCCTATGGGTAACCACCATAAATGACCTATTACGAATGCTGACTGAGGAGGGATTTGAACCTGCCTGCTACGCACACGAAATTATAATACTTCTAAGTGGTAAGGTCCTGTATATGGTATATGACTGGGCCAGACCCAGAGGTGTCAATGTTAACCCAGAGAAGCCTGAAATATGCCTGTTGACGAGGAAGACGAAGGTGTGCCAATTTAACGCACCACGCTTCCTCTTTACGACGATTTTGATATCTGACAAGGTCAAATACTTAGGTGCGATCTTGGACAGGAAACTGAATTGGAAGTGTCACATTCAGCAGCGTACTGAGAAGGCTCACAGATGTTGGGCACTATACAGACGGACCGTAGGCTCTAAATGGGGCTTGAATCCGAGGATAGTCAACTGGCTCTACAGGAGCGTGATTAGACCAATACTTAATTACGCCTCAGTAGTTTGGTGGACTGCTATGGAGAAAAAGTGCAACATAAGGACTATACAACAGATTCAGAGAACATGTTGTATTGGCATAGACGGAGCGATGAGGACCACGCCCACTAGGGCACTGGAGACTATTCCAGATATCCGACCCATTGACATATAGATTAAGTGTGAGGCAACCACTGCAGCTATGAGACTTAAGGCGATAAGAGAATAGATTGAGGATGGGAGCAGCTCATACCATCGTGGTATAAGCGAGGCGACGATAGGAAACCTGGAAGGAAGGGAAGAGGTTTCCGATCGGATACATGAGATTAACCTTGAAGTCGAGTGCAAGGCACTACTGCCATCGGCACAGTCTTGGATTGACAGAACCCTAATATTGCCAACTGGAAGATCATGTTACTTGGATGGATCAAAGCTAGAGGACAGTGTGGGCTTGGGGGTCTACACTGAGAACCCAGGGATTGAGATGTGTTTTAGACTGCCTGACCATAATACGGCGGAGATCCGGGCGATCACGGAATGCGTGAAGTGGTGTGGTGCTAACGCGAGAACGTCGAGTATGAACATTTTTAGGGACAGTTCAACGGTAGGAACTAGAAGCTATCTTCCTTCTTCTGTTCCTGTGGTAACACAATGGATGAAAAATAGTGAGTCTGATGGCAGACTGCCACTTAAACCTAACCTAACCTAAGGACAGTAAAATTGCCATAAGGGCAATAACAACCAGAACGGTAAGGTCACGAACAGTCTTGCAGTGTAAGAAGGAGATTAACGCCATCTCTGAGGATGGCAAAAGTACGTCGTTTAGGTGCCGGGCCAAATTGGAGTAACGGGAAATGAAAGGGCAGACGATTGGTTAACCCGAACATTGTGGAACAA
The DNA here is from genome assembly GCF_963082655.1 of Stomoxys calcitrans. Taxonomy (NCBI): domain Eukaryota; kingdom Metazoa; phylum Arthropoda; class Insecta; order Diptera; family Muscidae; genus Stomoxys; species Stomoxys calcitrans. Next base: position 36,346,184 of record NC_081553.1, on the reverse strand, counting down.
CGAAACGGTAGATAGGACGGCGAAAATCCTATGGGGTATCCAGATCGTGAGAAGACTGAAAGGAAGTAAGAAGGAGGTCAGTATAGCTATTGGTATCATAATGGGACACATAGGACTTCGAGCTCTCCTATGCAAAATCGCTGCGGCAAGTGATAGCATGTGTAGGGCATGCGGAAAGATGATGAAACGTTGGAGCATTTTCTTTGTCATTGCCCGGCTTTCGCGTCTAACAGATACCGGCACTTAGGTGGGGACACAATACCAGACATGAACCAACTTAGTGGAGTCGTATTGAAGAATTAAGGATTTTGTAAGTAGCACGGAATCCCTAACTTAAAATTTTCTTTTTAGAGGTTATTTTATAGTTTTTAGAGCGCACAACAAGCCGATTACTGGCTTAGGTGTATGTCCAAAGTGGCATGGGGCGGATTATTATCTACACTCACTTTTCAACCTAACCTTACCTAAACCTTAAAATCTAAATAATCATCTATTCTGGAACCATCCATACAGAACGCTACGAACCTTTTTTGTCAGGGGTATTGCAGGCAGAGCGCAGTGCCTTTTATCGGGCATTTTACCAAGGATAAAGCATTAACTAATGACAATCATGGCAGCAGAAGCCGATGGATTATCATCTGAGTCACTTAAGAGTGGTAACTTTATGCCCTGATTTGCTGATTGTAACAGTATGAGATAACGAGGAGAAGAGAGAATTTAGAAAAAAGAATGAAATTTTGACATTTCCTATGAAAATGAAATTTTGACAAAATTTTCCATGAAAATGAAATTTTAACAATATTTCCCATGGAAATGCAATTTTGACAAAAATTTCCCATAGAAATGAAATGTTAAACAAAATTTCCTTTAAAATGAAATTTGGACAAAATTTTTCATGAAAATTCAAACAAAATTTCCTAGGGAAATTAAATTTTAACAACATTAAAACAATTCATTTGGTTTTTCTGAGTTTATTTATGTGTTTTTTTTTTAATATATTTTAATTGCTTGTCTTTTTTTTTTTGATGTTGTTGTATAGTTTTTAAAACATCGAGTTATTTTGTCTGTTGTCTACGTTAGTATGTGCGCCATGATTTTCCATATGATGCCGCAAATTTTAAAATGTATTCGTTAGTAGTATTGTGTGTGGGTGTATGTGTGAGAGGAGGTTTAAGAATATTGAAAGACTGCTCAAAAGCTTGAATTAGATTCTATTCAATTATTCTTTCGTTTTTGAAAAAATAAAACGTCCACACTTAGATCCTCTATGCTCTATGTTAGCCAGAATACAGAACAGATAAACTACAAATATTCGACTATATCGCATTTAATCGATATATTGGGACAACTTTGGCCAACCACATTGCGTCCGCGATAATTTGGACTTTTCTCGGTGAGTAGCTTACGGAAAATGGGCAAAATTGCAGTTTCACCGTCGAGCAGTTCTGTTTCGGAGCTGGCGCCGTACATTGAAGACGAATCGGTTTTTATGCCACGATGTTTGGTGTTATTACTGGAACGTTGTTTGTCGGGTGCAATCATGGGCGAGGAATGGTGGTGGGCAGCATGTTGAATGTTGGTTCGGTTGGCCTTTCGTTGTTGCATGCATTGCGTGCTGGGCGGTGTAGGCTCTCGCTCCCGCTCACTGTCGGTCTCACTTTGACAAACGGTTCCCTTTTGGGGTTTATGGCGATGCTTGTTACGATTCTTCTCCGAAACGGATCGTTGTATGGGCGAAGTGATTTGCTCGTAGGTTGTTGGTACCATATGACTGTGCTCCGAGCAACGTTGTGGACTGGCATAATTGCGAGGCGATTGCCTTGAGTGCTGTTTGGCGTGCGACAGGGTGTGAGTGTCCCAGAGATCACTTTGTGACACAACAAAATTTGACTTTAACGCTGCACCCATGCTAACGCGTCTAGTTTCTGATGCCACTGGTGCTGAAATGAGTGAAAGGGTAGCAAATAATTTAACGGTTTATTTTTTTTTAACCATAATGCAATTTTTATACCCTCCACCATAGGATGGAGGGGTGTACTAATTTCGTCATTCTGTTTGTAACTCCTCGAAATATTTGTTTAAAACCCCATAAAGTATATATTGGGTTGCCCAAAAAGTAATTACGGATTTTTTAAAAGAAAGTAAATGCGTTTTTAATAAAACTTAGAATGAACTTTAATCAAATATACTTTTTTTACACTTTTTTTCTAAAGCAAGCTAAAAGTAACAGCTGATAACTGACAGAAGAAAGAATGCAATTACAGAGTCACAAGCTGTGAAAAAATTTGTCAACGCCGACTATATGAAAAATCCGCAATTACTTTTTGGGCAACCCAATATATTCTTGATCGTCATGACATTTTAAGTCGATCTAGCCATGTCCGTCCGTCCGTCCGTCTCTCTGTCTCTCGAAAGCTCGCTAACTTTCGAAGTAGTAGAGCTAGGCGCTTGAAATTTTGCACAAATACTTGTTATTAGTGTAGGTTGGTTGGAATTGCAAATGGGCCATATCGGTCCATGTTTTGATATAGCTGCCATATAAACCGCTGCCATATAAACTGTGCTAAGTATGGTTGAAATCGGTCTATAACCTAATATAGCTGCCATATAAACCGATCTTGAATCTTGACTTCTTGAGCCACTAGAGGGCGCAATTCTTATCCAATTTGGCTGAAATTTTGGCATGACGTGTTTTGTCATGACTTCCAACAACTGTGCTAAATATGGCTCAAATCGGTCCATAAAATAATATAGCTGCCATATAAACCGATCTTGGATCTTGACTTCTTGAGCCGCTGGAGGGCGCAATTCTTATCCGATTTGGCTGAAATTTTGCATAAAATGTTTTGTTATGACTTTGTGATACCACAGTAGCGACAGACCAAGGCTTCTGGCGGGAATCGAACCCACGACCCCTGCACTGGTAATCCAAGCACGCTACCAGCTCGGCTACCGGGGCGCCCAGCCATTAGCGTAACAAGGCATTTATTTATTTTTTTACATTTTTTTTTTATATTTTTTTTATAAGTAGTTTGACAGTTGATCACGTGAAAAGCCGAATAGAGTACCAACCCTTAACCTTAAGAACCAACTTACTTTTGACAATATTATTTGTCTTGCCATGACTGCCGCCATGTGGACACACATTATTTAAATCTGTTTGGGATGCCGAGACATTCGTTGAAGAGTTGCGATGATTGTTGTTCGTATACTTTGATCTGGATGTGGGTGTTTGAGTGCCACTGTCGTAATGCTGTAAAAAGACAACATGAAAATCATTTCCAATTAAAGGAAAAAAAAATCATTTAAGTGTTTTTGGTTCCTACCCTGGAGGATGTTGACTGACGCCTTTCTCTCAATGTTGAATCCTCTCGATGTATGTTATTGCATTCCTGTCGCTTTAGGCTGGACATAGAGCCAATGCTTACATCAGTTTGAGCCGAAACGGAGTTACGTTTGTCCACGTGACGCCTGGAATCATTGCATAGCTGTTTCGCCTGTTGCTGCTGTTGAAATTGGGCCTGCTGCTGCAGTTGTTGTTGCAATTGCTGCTGTATGGGCTGTTGCATGACATGGTGCGTTTTAGTGGTATGATGTGGTGGTAGTTGTTGCTGCTGCTGTTGACTATCCTGGCGTTTGATATTCTTTTTGCTGTTGGCAAAGAAATTATTAGAGTAAAAATCAAAAAGACGTACTTCTGGTAACTTTATTAAACGGAGACCTTGCTAGGCTTTTATAGAGTGACCCACGAAAAGGCTCACAGCTGCTAGATCTTCCTCCCTATGTCTATCTATAACGAATCGAAATTATGTAAAATTGTTGATGTCTTTAGCACCCTCAACACAAGCGAGTTTGTAGATGCGATGCCTTTTGCCCAAGCCGATTCCAAGGTCCTTCCTGAAAGGCGTTATAAGCGCCTTTATACTTTTTATACCATCACCATAGGATGGGGCATACTAAGTCATTCTGTCTGTCCGTCTGTCTAGGCTAGGTCCCTGAAATTTAGTTTAAATTCTTCTTATTAATATAGGTCGATTGGGATTGCAAATGGGCCATACTAGTCCACGTGTAGATGCAGCTTCTTTAGAAACCGAATTCACGAATATAGTTCTTGAGCCTCTAGAGGGCGTAATTCATATCCGATTCACCTGAAATTTTGCACCGTGATTTCTTATGTGACCTCCATATTTCATATATCCTAAGTACGAGGGTTGCTTTTTATATTTCGGGACTGGACAATCCTTGTGTTGCAATCTGCCAACTGACAACTCTATCGTAAAGCTTGACATTTTCGAGGTAATACGCACTCAGAACGTTTTGACATACGAGCGCTATTTGTGTTGTTTACAGTAACTTGACAGATTCATCTCGCCCATAAAATGGAATTAAATCGTGAACATTTTCGTGCGATTATTTTTAACAACTTTCGACGTGGATTAACTAAACAACAATGCATCGATGCACTTAATTTAATTTTTGGCGATGAAGCTCCATGAAAGACCAGCGTTTATCGATGGTATGGGGAATTTAAGCGGGGTCATAGTTCACTGAAGAAACGGTTGATGCGTTCAGAATGCATGTTTTGGAGATACCTCTATCAGAGTGGCAAAAGTGATTCGGCAATTGTATAGATCTTAATGTGGAATATTTAAAAAAACAATAAAGGGATATTCTATGATTAATATTTGTATTTGTTCTCTAATGCCGAAATAAAAAAGGCAACCCTCGTATTGCTCGAATAGGTCTTTAACTTGATACAGCTCTCATATAAATCGATCTCCCGAATATACTTCTAGAGTCGCTAAAGCAATTATTATCCAAGCATATCAAAAATCCATGGGAATTTTATGTTATGACCCCTTATTATCTTTTTTTTGTTTTTGCCTATAAAGCGTAACCGTGCAAAGAACTTGAGAAATGCAATCCCAGGTGGGGGTATATAACATTCTGGCCAGCCAACTTAACACTCTTTTACTAGTTTTTTATTCTCTTTTTAGCACAATTTCTTTGTTCATACTTACGGTGGTAATGATGGTGCCACGGTGGTCGACTGCACTGACATCAATGAATTATCCAACTCGACATGAGTCGAGGTAACACTATCCACCGATGTTAATTCGGTAATTTCTGAAAAAAAATGTTATTTGACATTATAAAACACATTGGTCAAAAATGGGTAAAGGATCACTTTAAAAATTTTTAAAATTAACATTAGGGAGACAGAAAGAGAGAAAAGGGGGAGAGGTCGCCGTTGTGCAGAGGTTAGCATGTCTGCCTATGACGCTGAACGCCTGGGTTCGAATTCTGGCAGGACCATCAGAAAGAAATTTCAGCTGTGGTTTTCCCCTCCTAATGCTGGCAAAATTTATGAGGTACTTTGCCATGTAACAACTTTTCCCCAAAGAAGTGTCGCACAGCGACACGCCGTTCAGACTCGGTTACTTACTTACATCGGACTACACTCATTGAATTTTACCAAAGAATTAAACATCAAACCGATGGCTTTGGTGCAGTCACAGATAACATGCTGAGGATATGGAAGAACATTTTACACAACTGCTAGTGTCTGACGTTGGCGACGAAGAGGATACCGCAGAACTAATCATTGATGATGGTATAGAATGTTTATCTCCTAGTCGGAATGAGGTCCAGGTAGCAGTGACCCGACTAAAGAACAACAAGGCAGCAGGAGCCGACGGGTTACCCGCTGAACTATTTAAGACCGGAGGCGACACGCTGATAAGGCGTATGCATCAGCTTATCTGTGCAATTTGGTTAAAAGAACGCATACCCGATGATTGGAAACACAGTATACCATGTCCCGTACACAAGAAAAGACACAAGACGGAATGTGCCAACTACAGAGGAATAAGTCTCCTCTCCATCGCATGCAAGATACTCTCGAGCGTACTGTGTGAAAGATTAAAATCTTAAGTCAATGAGATAATTGGACCCTATCAATGCGGCTTTAGACATGGTAAATCCACCCTGGATCAGATATTCACACTGCGCCAAATCCCGGAAAAGATCCGAGAAGGTCAAATCAACAACTACTATTTGTTGACTACAAAGCCGCTTTCGATACGCATTGACGTTCAAAGGTATTTCAAGCCAGGTCTGAGTTTGATATCCCTGCAAAATTAATAAGGCTCTGCAGGATGACACTTGCTAAAACGCGTTCCTCAGTTAGAATAGGAAAGAATCGCTCCGAACCATATTATATCAAACGAGGTTTCAGACAAGGAGACAGCCTATCGTGTGATCTCTTTAATATCCTGCTGGAGAAGATTATATCAGATGCAGATGTAAATAGAAATGGCACACTAATCACAAGAGAACACATGCTACTCGCCTATGCCGACGACATCGACATCATAGGTCGGTCACTGGAAGTAGTAACTGCTGCCTTTGAGAGAATCGAAAGAGAGTCAGTGAAAATGGGTCTGGTAGTAAATGAAGATAAGACGAAATGGATGGTTTCAACTCCAAAAACACCTTGTACCACCGAGCAGATAAAGAAAATGGAGAAAGTTGTGAACCACAACTTTGAGATAGTCAGTAACTTTATCTACCTCGGCACCGCCGCAACCGAAACGAATGACACCAGTTTTGAGATAAAGCGAAGAATAATACTGGAAAACAGATGCTACTTTGGACTAAGTAAGCAGTTTAGAAACAAGGCCACCTCTCGACAGACGAAGATTACACTATACAGGACATTGATACTACCCGTGCTGTTATATGGTTCTGAAGCATGGGTACTTGTGAAAGCAGATGAGGCAGTGCTTGTAGTATTAGAGAGAATGATTCTTCGTAAAATATATGGACCAGTTTGCGTTAATGGAGAATATCGGCGTAGTATGAACCACGAGCTGTATGACGACGATAGCATAGTTACACGCATCAAAATGCGTTGGCTAGGTCATGTTGTAAGAATGGATGAAGAAGCTCCAGCAAAAAAGTCTTTTGAAGGCAAACACGGTGGTACACGCAAATCGGGAAGACCAAAAGCCCAATGGAAAGATCAAGTAATGGGAGACACCTCGAATCTTGCTGTCAGAGACTATAAAATGAGCGCAGAAGATCGAGGTGCTGGGAACGCCATTCTACGTTCGGCTAGTGGAACAAATGTTCTGTCATAAGCAATTAAAGTAAAGTAAGTAAGTAAAAAGCTTCATATCTTTTTACTTACTTACTTTACTTTAATTACCTCTCGTTGGGTATGAACAATGACATAATTACCAGGTAGTATACCGAAAACAGCTGAGTACAATTTTTTCTCGCGAAATGCACTATCTGTCAACGAGTTTTGGTTGTGTGTGTGTATTATAGTTAACCATACACAAAGCCAACGAAAGATGGCGCTAACTTGTAACATACTCAAAATCAGAGTTGCACTAATCACTGATTTTGACGGATAGTGCCGTCAATATTTTGTTGTTGGGCAACTGTAAATGAATATATCTTGGTATGAACCCACCATAATGGATATATTTTAACTCGGGTGACAACATTTACGGATATATTTAGATACATTTATTTTTGGCGAAATCAGATAAAAAACTCGTCATTCAAATGGTAGATATATCGAGACATGGTCCGATTCATACCGGATTCAGCGTGGATGTAATCCGGGCGACATGAAACGGAGAACTTTTGAATTATTTTAATAATTATACCTGGGTAAAAAGAAGGTAACATCAGAAGCCCAGCTGATAAAATTTTCCAATTTCAGAGTTTGATCCAAAATGTCAATTTGACAGTGTACATAAGTTTGACAGAAGAATTCTAGTCCCATTCTCACAAAGTTTTATCGTGGGTTTCCTTGTTGTTACCTTCCTAAATCTACCTAGGTCTATACCTTTTCTTTGTCTATGTTGTTACAAACAAAATGATAAGTTAGTAGAGCACCGTATGGTGAAGTATATATGAACTTGAATTACTCGTTACTTAATTCAATATTTAAGTTAAAATTTACACTTAAGCTCACCTGTAGTGCTTGGCATATCCCTTCTTACAGGTGGCGCTGAAAGTCGTGCTGTATCATTCACTCCACTATTGGGATTTCCACTTAAAATGGGTTCCGTATCACCTCCTATGCTACCTCCGCCAGAGCCACATGTCACACCATCAATCCATTTTCTTGCCTCTGGTCCAAGCTTTTTAATCAAAGCTTGCAATTCATTTTCTTTCTCTGTCAAAGCTTTGCGGAAACGACAATTGGTATTTTTCACCTCACGCAAACGTTGCTCCAATTCGCATACCGAGGAATCTCGGCGATTCTTAGACATGGGTCTTAAAGTAGCACGCACACGTTTATCAACTACGCCTTGGGGATTACGTTTCAGTTCCACCAGCTACCAAAAGTTAACAATTTGAGAAAATTTACCAAAAACAAGAGAAAATATTTCTGTTAATATATTGCCCAGACTGTTTTAGGAGAGTTTAGTGTTTTTTTTTGTTATTTTTGCAAGAGTCTAGGGGTTGCATGAATAGTTCTAGTTGATATGTATACATATATATATATATTTATATTGATCTAGTCTATTATTATGGGTATTAAAATCTAAGGTATATTTAAGTAGCTGCTTTGGAAAATTAAAAAATCAAAAAAACAGAGAAAAGAAAGTAAAACAGACTAGATCTGATTAGCTAATTTTATGGTTAGTATTAAAGATAACATCAAGCGATTTTTGTTTCCAGCAGTATTAGTATTCAAAAATTAACTAAGAAGGAAAATACTTGAAGTGAGTTTGTTAAGTGAAACTAATAATTTTTAATTTATGTTTTTTTAAGGAGATCTGAGGCTTTTCATGAAAAAATTCACAATTTAAAAACTTTCTTTAACTACCACTTTCAGCAGCGAATTCAAAACCAATTTGAAGGTCAAAAAACTAAAATTCATAAAAAGGGATACATTTCTAAATATTCTGGAAAAGAGTTTTAAGAAAACGGTAGATCGTTATGGAAGCTCTAACTACAATATATATGTGATCCGATTCTGCTTGGTAATAATTTCAGCAGACGGACGGGCAGACGGACAGATCTACGGACATCGTCATTCCGTTTGTAATACCTCGAAATAATCGTGTAAGACCAAAGCATATATGTATATTCTTAATAGTCATGACATTTTAAGTTGATTTAACCATGTCCATCAGTCTGTCGAAAGCATGCTAACTTTCGAAGGAGTAATGTAGGTCGGTTGGGATTGTAAATGAACCGAATCGGTCAATGTTTACATATAACTCCCATATAAACAGATTTCCACATCGTACTTCGTGACCCATTAAATAGCGAAATTCTTATCCGATTTATCTGAAATTTTTAAATATGGCTTTTGCTACTACTTCCATAATTAAGTATGGTTAAGTATGGTCCACATCGTTTCAAAACCTGATATAACTGCCATATAAACCGAACTCCCAAATAAACCTCTTGAGCCTCTAGAGGCCGCAACTCTTGGTCGGCATGGTTAAAAATTTGCACGATGACTTTTCCTATGAACTCCAATAGATCTACCAAGTATGGTTCAAATCGTTGCAAAATCTGATATAGCTCATATAAACAAATCTCTCGATTTTACTTCTTGAGTCTCTAGAAGGCGCAATTCTTTTCCAAACAAAAAAATCCACGCGTATTTCTTGTTGTGACCTTCCTATTATCCTTTTTATACCCACCACCATAGGATAGGGGGTATATTCATTTATTCATTCCGTTTTCAACACATCGAAATATCAATTTCCGACCCAACAAAGTATATTTATTTCGGATAGTCGTAAAATTCTTAGACGATTTAACGATGTTCGTGTGTCTGACCGTCTGTCCGTCCGTCTGTTGTATTCACTCTACAGCCTTTAAAAATTGAGAAATTGAGCTGAAATTTGGCACAGATATGTCTTATTGATGCACGCTGGTTAAGTTCTTGAACGGCCCAAATCGGACCATAATTGGATATAGGGTCTAATGCCCATAAATGCTTTATTTTTTTATCCGATTTCGCTGAAATTTGAAAGAGTAAGTAGTTTTAGGACTCCCGACATCTGACCCAAATATGGATCAGATCGGACTATATTAAGAATTAGCTGCCATATAGACCGATCTGCCGATAAAAGGTCTGAATACCATAAAAGCTGCATTATCCGATTTCACTGAAACAGTGAGTTAAACAGTGAGCTATTTTAAGCCTCCCAAAATCTGACCTAAATATGGTTTAGATAGGACTACATTTGGATATAGCTGCCTTATAGACCGATCTTCCGATAAAAGGTCTGAAGCCCATAAAAGCTTTATTTTTCATCCGATTTTGCTGAAATTTGAAACAGTGATTAGTTTTAGGCTTCCCAACATCCGACCAGAATATGGATCAAATCGGACGATATTTAGATATTGATGTCATATAGACCGATCTCCCGATAAAGGGTCTGTAGCCCATAAAAGCTTTATTTTTTAACCGATTTCTCTGAAATTTGAAACAGTGAGTAGTTTTAGACCTCTCAACATTGGAACCAAATATGCTTCAGATTGGACTATATTTAGATATAGATGCCACATAGACCGATCTCGCGATAAAGGGTCTGAAGCCTATAAAAATATGTACCGATCTTCCAATTTAGGGTCTTAATCCCATAAAAAGCAGATTTATTGTCTGAAAATGTTACTTGTATATCAGTTCTCGGGACCTGAATAAAATATGATCCCTATTAATATATAACTACGGATATGGTAGTGGGCTTACAATAAAATAGGATGATTATTATATCCTTGTTTAATTTGGCCATATGGAACAATCTCTCGATTTAAAATCTTGGCCCTATAAAAAGCGCATTTATTATTCGATTTCATTGGAATTTGACGCAGTGACTTATGTTAGGCTTTTCGAATTCGTGTCCCATATGGTTCATATCGGTTTATATTTGGATATAGCTGCCAAAAAGGCCACAACATTGAACAGTGACTTATATTTATTCGACCACTCAATGTCCGTGCCGTATTTGGGTGCATATGTTATCCAATTTTGACCGGATTGCGGCGAAAGGGGGTTTACATATATACCCAAGGTGGTGGGTATCCAAAGTTCGGCCCGGTCGAACTTAATGCCTTTTTACTTGTTTTGTTTCTGCCCATAAACAGAAACCTTCCAAAGAACTTGACAATTTTAATCCATGGTGAAGGGTATATAATATTCGGCCCAGCCGAACTTGTGAATATGATTTTGAATTTAGAAAAGTTTTCATGTATTGCACAAACATTATCTATTGGCTTTCGATATCACCAAATTTTGATTGCTATATTATATAAAATTTTAATTAATATTTAAATGTGATTTTAACAAAATTTTGTGTTTTAATCACAAATTTATATTCTTTTAAAAACATTTTATGCAACTATTCATGCAGGTTTGGGTATGACGACGTCCACGAGTTTACAAATTTATAGTATTTTCTATATAAAACTATAATTTTTACAAAACTTTATGTAGAAAATGATTTTTTTTTTTTAACAATGTCTATAAAATAATTTTTCGTAATATTTTTTATATGTAGGTTAAAATTTTGAAAAGACAGAATGTTGATAAAAATTTTAATTTGCTTATAATTTTGATGACATATTCTTTAGAGATGACGTTTTCTTGAAATTTATTCATTTGGTCTAATTTCGTAGATTTTTTGTTTGATTGTTTGGTTAATACAAATGAGACTGACTAATTTAATGTACATGGTTGCGTATGAGCTATGTACTGTAAATTGTACCAAAAATATAAATCATTCGCACTATGGTACATTTTGTTTTGTTAACGCACCACTGGAACTAAAACGAATGGGATTTATGCTCGATCAGTGGCCGAATTACCGCATACGTGAACGAGTAAAATTGTTCGGAAATTTTTGTTTTGGCATTACCGCATTCGTTAACGAATAGGCACATTCGGCATTATGGCATTCGTTAATGAGAGCATAATCGAGTATCAGCTTTTCGAAATCCACTCGTTAGCTCTGGAGCAATCGAATGAAATTGTTACTTGATATAAATAGTTAGAATAAAAGAAAAAATGTAAATTTTTGAGTGTAATTATAATATGAAATAAATTTAGGAATAATTTATGCAAAATAAATGGACTACAAAAGGTTGAAATGACTCAACTCATGACCATCCGAATTTGGCGAAAAAATTCCAAATTGTAGCCAAAAAAAAAGAAACATCTGAAGAACAAATGATGCCAAACCTTCAAGAAATGTAAGAAACGGCAATTGTAGCTTTGGTGGTACCGTGGTAGACAAGAGCCCTTTTAAATTTAGCTCAAATCAAGTCACATCAATCAAAGTAAAAGTAATTTATTATCGTTAAAAAATGTTGGCCACTGTTTTTGAGCTGTGGGCAAGCATATATTTCGGTCGCAGACCATGGACGTACCAACAAGACTCATTACCGTTACAACAAGACTCGGCACCATCACAACAAGACTCGGCACCGTGCTTTAGCACATCTAAACTAGGAATGCCAAAAAAAAATCATGTTCATTTGGTCCACAGAGTGGCTGTCTAATTCGCCACATGAAAATTCAACAGACTTTTTTGTTAAGGTAACTTTTGAGAGCAAGGTAAGGACTACAAAATATACCCGTATGGATGCGCTGAAGAAATACATTGTACGGTAATAGCCCAACATACCGGCAGTTTATATTTGTGCTGCTTGCAATTCGTTTCTTTAACGACTCAGAACAAATGAATAATGGAAATTGTGGTCATATCGCGCAAAAGTGAATGGATTCAAAATTATTTCCACATATTAGTACTTTGAATCAATAAAAAATTTTTCCACACCAAAAGTGTGGTTGTTTGTCATCTACCCGGTAAATCTAAATTACATGCATTTGTAATTAATAATATAAACCCGGCATGGGATAGCTATGAGCACCACACAGGCTAGATCTCCGATCGGTGTGGTGTTCATTGTTATCACTAGAAGCTTAGCTGCGAGCTTCCGGCCGCGTCCACAGGTTGCGGATAGTGGAATGCTCCATACGGAGAAGATGCAATTGCAGTCGCGTACAATCAGCGGTATGGAGCGGAGAGTCTCGGTGAGAGGACGGGTGGCGCCGATCGGTGTGGTGTTCATTGTTATCACAAGAAGCTTAGCTGCTCAGGTTGCGGATAGTGGAATGCCCCATAGGGTGTAGCTGTAACGGCCGGCTCTTGCATAAATACTGAGTGCCTATGGTGCTCGATATGACAAGGCGCCTCTAAATAACCAATGACTATAAAGTCCACGCGGCGATCGGTCCTTTGGATCGGAACAAGCTTGCTCACCTGTAGGAGCTAGATGAGGATCGTCACCTCCACATATAGATATGTGGCTACAACAACAACAAAAATTAATAATGTAAATGTTTTATTTTGATTATTTATTCGGTAGTGACATAGTGAGATGATTGGATCACTTTTATCCATAATTTCTCTGCGAATACGCACAAAGTTATTGTCCTATTCAGAATCAGAGAACGACAAGCACAACAAAAGCAATGTAAACATGCCTTTTATACCCTACACCACCACTGTGGTATAGTGTATTATAAGTTTGTGCATTTGTTTGCAACGCTAAGAAGAGCTAGACCCATTGTTAAGCATACCGATCGACTCAGAATCACTTTCTGATTCGATTTAGCCATGTCCGTCTGTGAGGCCTTGTATTCTTGTAATCAAAGTGCAGGTCGTATTGTGTTGTTCAATCATCGCGAAATTTTGCACGTATCTCTTTTCTGGTCTAAGGACGAACGCTATTGATTTTGGTAAAAATCGGTTCAGATTTAGATATAGCTCCCATATATATGTACCGCCCGATTTGCACTTAAATGGCCGTAGAAAATACAAGTTTCAACCGATATGCACAAAATTTGGCACGAATTGTTTTGCTACTGATCTTAACATATCTGCGAGATTTTATCAAAATCGGTTCAGATTAAGATATAGCTTCCATATATATGTATCGCCCTATTTGTACTTAAATGGCCGTAGTAGCTAAAATTTTCAACCGATCTGCACAAAATTTGGCATGGATTGTTTTGTTACTGATCTTAACATATCTGCAAAATTTCACTAAAATAGGTTCAGATTTGGATATAGCTCCCATATATATGTATCGCCCGATTTACACTTATAAGGCTGTAATAAGCACAATTTGTAACCGATCTGTACAAAATTTGGCACGGATTGTTTTGTTACTGATCTTAACATATCTGCGATATTTCATTAAAATCGGTTCAAATTTGGATGTAGCACCCATACATATTTCTCGCCGGATTTGCAATTATATGGCCGTAGTAACAAAAATTTAAAATTGTAGGGTAGGTGTAGGGTATTACATTTTTTGCCTTTCATCACTGGTTTATTTATAAATTTACGCTTGTTTCCAAAAATTTTAATAGATTCATATTTTTTACCAAAGCCGGGTAGATGCCATTTGGAATCGGGAGCCATTTGGAAAATTCGATACGATAGCTTTCTAGTACAGTAATACTATGGCATAGTTACAAGGTAGTGTACCGTAAACAGCTGAGTACAATTTTTTCTCGCGAGTGCACTATCTTTCAACGTGTGAGTATTATACTTAAGAAACAACACACACAAACAACGAAAAATTAAATGTCACCGTTTCCATCTAACAACCTTAGTATTTTGACAATGAGAAATTTTGTGTTGCACAGTGTTCTATTTTTAAAAATATATTGTATCCCTTTATGATTATGTTTCATGTAATTGTTATCTCATGGTTGTCGTCATACCTTTGTACATAATGTCAATATGTTTTCATGTTTGTGAATTTTGTTCATGTTGTTGGTTTTGGAACTTTTTCTTGTTTAATTTTAATTATTAAATTTTTTTTTAATAATTGTTTAATCGTGTACATGTGACATACGTTTGACTCTTCATTCCACAATATCAAAAGAAAAATTGCAAAATGGAAATAATTGCCAAAATCAAATCATATGAAAATCAAATTATGCATAAATACATGGACAAAAAACTACAAAACTTCCTTACTACCAGTCTTACTTTCGGTACGAACACCAAACACAAAGTGGCTGTCGTACAAAAAATTATAAAAAATGAGAGTAAGACAAAAACTAAATCTTTGCGATCCGACAACACCAACGATATGGCAGCACCGGCAATGCATGTTATGAAGACATTGTAAACGGAAAATCCAATATGTTTGGAATCGTTTAAAGCTGGTATGGAAACATGACGCGTTTCCCAGGCCAAAAAGGCACCAAAGACCTTAAAATAAAACAAAATTATCAAGAAATAGGCCAAATAAATGATCTCTTAATTATAAGGTAACTACTTACCAAAAGCAAGCCTTTATATGCATAAATAATGCTAACAAATATGGTCATATGCTCCGATTGACAATACTCATTTTCCGGTATAACCAAAACATCGTCCATGTGTTCATGGTGCTGTAAATGGAAGATAACAAGGGATAAAATATTATTTGCGTCATTCTTAGCATAGACTCTTAAAGCAATTTTGTAAATATTTTTCCTTATGAAGTATAAGCTATTTTTACTAATATACTAATGTAGTCATTAGGGGGAATACTAATTTAGTCATTTTCTTTGTAACACCCCGAAATATTGATCTAAGACCCCATAAAGTATATATATTCTTGATCGTCTTGATCAAGAATATATATACTCTTGATCAAGAGTATATATATCCAAAAAGTCCACCAAATGGACATGTATTTGGGTACTGGGTATTTGGGAGTACAATGTGAAACTCATCGGGACTATGTGGGGCTCAACAGCTATTTGGAATTAGAATAGAATCCGCGTAAAAAAGATGATATCAATTTATTAGGTATTCCGAGAAAAAGAAAGCGCAAAGGAGATCTATTCGTTGCATATGTCTTATATGAGCCGATGGTTGATCATCGACGAACATATCAGTCGAAGCATTAATCTGTGGCATAGGACGAACTTCGTGCCACTCGACTTTTTTGATGACTTAGCCAACACGTTCAGCCTAGAATGGAACAGTGGATCCCAAACTACTTGTGTGGCATTAAAATAAAGTTTGAAACTTTTAAGCATGCAACAGACAAAACGAAAAATCGTCATGTCAAAATGTGAATTTAGTAGAGCTGGAAAACTATCGATAATCATAACATGCGATAGTTTTAATAATAAATATCGATACTATCGTTAATTTCCCATCACCTACCTTTCAAACGAAAATGAGAAGTAAAAATCAGGAGATCGATTTATGTAGAAGCAATATCAATACACAGATCAAATAAAATCAAAATTATTTAAGTCTTTTGGAAGTCATGAGAGAACCCATTGTAGAAATTGTTAGCTTATTTTTGTTTATTTTTGCAAAAAAATTCACTTTTGCGATAGTACCCTTCGGAAAAGTATCAATCGATATTCAGTCAAAAAATTAAATATCGATAGCGCCATCGTTATTTTCTCAGCCCTAATATTTACCCAAAATCGATAAGTCAGTTATCGATCAAATTTATTTTTTTATTCTAAACGCATTCATTTCCAACTCTTTGTGCGTACAAAACGACTATTAGATTCAAATATTTCCACTTTCACTTACCCTCGGTTCCAATTGTTTGGTATCACGATAAAATGGATCAGCTATTTGCCATGTTGTTATTATGGCTATATCGATAAACAATAAAATTCCAACCACCATAAACAATTGATAGTCCTTGATGACTTTTTTATTCAATTTCAAGTCGGTGAAAATCGAGTGCACGCGCCATGTTTTTGAAAACATGGCACCAAAGGCCAAACTGAAGCCAGCCATAAGGATCCAAGCACGTGCGGTACAAATATAAGGAAATGCGGCCACACTGCTTAGTGTAGTATCCAAGCCCAAAAATATCACACTCATATAGGTCAA
This sequence comes from Stomoxys calcitrans, assembly GCF_963082655.1. NCBI lineage: Eukaryota > Metazoa > Arthropoda > Insecta > Diptera > Muscidae > Stomoxys > Stomoxys calcitrans. Next base: position 36,329,265 of record NC_081553.1, on the reverse strand, counting down.
AAGACAACCCACAATAATTAAATTATTCAAGTGGGGACTAGACATTTTAATATATCTAAAGGGAAATGGAAAAAAGAAGTTAGAAATTGTTTTTCTTTTTTGGAAATTGCAAAAGGACTTACCTTTGATTTCGATATTTTATGTTGAATGCCAGAAAAACACAGGCAATTATCATGCCCACAACTGAAGCACTAGCTGAGATTATATAGATGGTAATGTTGACCTGACTATGTTCGATGTAGATTAAGGTACGATCTTTGGGTGGTGTTTTGCCAACCTAGGAAAAATATAGATTAAAAAAATTATGTAATTAAACAATTAACAATATTTTCTTAAAACAAGTAAAAAGGCGTTAGGTTCGGCCGGGCCGAACTTTGGATACCCACAACCTTGGGTGTTTATGTAAACCATCTTTCACTATAATCCGGTGAAAAATGCATAATTTATGGCCTATTAGCAGCTATATCGAAATATGGTCCGATCGGGAACAAATTCCGCACGGAAATTAAGTGTTCTAATAAGTACAAGTCATTGTTTAATTTTGGTTTACAAAATATTGGCCTTTTTGCTATATTCAAATCTGGACCGATCTGAGCCTAATTGCAGAATGATGTCGAGGAGCCTAACACAACTCACTGTCCCAATTTCGTCGATATCGGACAATAAATGCGCTTTTTTGAGCCCAAAACCTTAAATCGGAGATCGGTCTATATGGTAGCTATATTCAAATCTGGACCGATCTGAGCCTAATTGCAGAAAGATGTAGAGGAGATTAACACAATTCACTGTCCCAAACGAATCTGAACCATATATGACACGGATGTCGAAAAGCCTAACATAAGTCACTGTGTCAAATTTCAGGGAAATAGGATTATAAATGCGCCTTTATGGGGCCAAGACTTTAAATCGGAGATCGGTCTGTATGGCAGCTATATTCAAATCTGGACCGATCTGAGCCTAATTGCAGAAAGATGTCGAGGGGCCTAACACAACTCACTGTCCCAAATTTGGGCGAAATCGGGCAATAAATGCGTCTTTTATGGGCCTAAGACCTTAAATCGAGAGATCGGTCTATATGGCAGCTATATTTAAATCTGGACCGATCTGAGCCAAATTGAAAAAAAATATTGAAGGTCTTAACACAACTCACTGTCCCAAATTTCGCAAAATCGGATAATTAATGTGGCTTTTATGGGCCTTGGACCCTAAATAGGCGGATCGATCTATTGGGTTGCCCAAAAAGTAATTGCGGCGTTGACAATTTTTTTCACATCTGTGACTCTGTAATGGCATTCTTTCTTCTGTCAGTTATCAGCTGTTACTTTTAGCTTGCTTTAGAAAAAAAGTGTAAAAAAAGTATATTTGATTAAAGTTCATTCTAATTTTTATTAAAAATGCATTTACTTTCTTTTAGAAAATCCGCAATTACTTTTTGGGCAACCCAATATATGACAGCTATATCCAAATCTGGACCGATCGCGGCCAAATTAAAGAAGTATTTTGAGTGGTCTAACACAGTTCTCTGTCCCAAATTTCAGCAAAATCGGATAATAAATGCGGGTTTTATGGGCCTTAAATCGGCGGTTCGGTCCATATGGGGGCTATATCAAGATATAGTCCGATATAGCCCATCTTCGAACCGTTGATGCTCACCTCATAGTATGAATATTTTTCGCTCTTATGCTGGGTATGCTAATCTAGTCATTCTGTTTATAACACCTCTTGATCGTCTTCTAATTCTAAGTCGATTTTAAATGGGCCATATCGGTTCAGATTTGAATTTAGATCCCATATAAAGTGGTTCTTCAACTTGAGTTCTTGAACTCCTAGATGCTGCAATTATTATCCGATTGGGCTGAAATTTTGCACATAGTGTTCCGTTACGACGTCCAACAATCGTGCCAAGGTCTGAATCGTGTATGGTCTGAATCGGTCTATCACCTGATATAGCTCCCATATACACCGACCTCCCTAATTGACATCTTTAATCCCTGCGGCTTTTAGCAGTTGTTATCCGATTGGGCTGAAATTTTACACGTAGGGTTATTTTATGACTTCCAACAATCGTCCAAGGCGGTGTACAGATACTTCTTATTGATGTAGGTCGTTGGGGATTGCAAATGGGCCATATCGGTTCAGATTTGGATGTAGCTCCCTTATAAAGTGGCTCCTCAGCTTGACTTTTCGCGCCCCTAGATGCTGCAATTATTATTTTATACACCAAATCGGTGTATCTTTTGATATAGCTGCCGTATAAACCGATCTTGGGTCTTGACTTCTTGAACCCCTAGAGGGCGCAGTTCTCGTCCGATTTGACTAAAATTTTGCACGTAGTGTTTTGAAATATTTCCAAAAACTGTGCTAAGCGTAGTTTAAATCGGTTCATAACCTGATATAGCTGCCATATAAACCGATCTTATGTCTCGACTTCTTGAGCCACTAGAGGGCGTAATTCTTATCCGATTTGGCTGTTATTTTGTATGAAGTATTTTGTTATGACTTTCAACAACTGTGCTAAGTATGGCGCAAACCGGTACATAATCTGGTGTAGCTGCCATACAAATCGATCTTGGATCTTAAATTCTTGAGCCGCTAGAGGGCGCAATTCTCATCTAATTTGGCTGAAATTTTGCATAAGGTGTTTTGTTATGACTTCCAACAACTGTAAGTATGGCGCAAATCGGTACATAACCTGGTATAGCTGCCATGCAAACCGATCTTGGATCTTGACTTCTTGCGCCTCTTGAGAGCGCAATTCAAAGAACTCGTCAAATACGATCCATGGTGGAAGGTATATAAGATTCGGTCCTGCCACAATGATAAACTTACCCATTTAACAGGTTTTCCCATTGTTAAATCCAGATGACTAAGTTGTGAATGAAATTCTCCTATTTTCTCCACTTGCCCCAATTGAAATTGATTTATTAGAATATTTGCCTTACGTTCATTATTATAAAAACGAACAGGACCCTGAAATAAGAATGGGACATAAAAGGTCATTAAATAAAAGAAAACTATATGGTTGTAATCGAATTCTTACCGTAACACCTTCAAACGAAGTGTTTCTTAAGGCTTCCAGAAACACACTTTCCCATTCTTTGCCGCGATAATCAAAATGTGTTAGGAAATCTTCACGTTTTTGGGCCACATATTGAATGGCCAAAGCTGCAGCCCATATGCCATCATAGGTATAGCCATGGAATCGGGAGTATTCATTGCCACGCAGACTGTCATACTCGGATAGATATTCATCAGCTGTCTGTTGATCCAAAGTAAAATTAAAAATAAATTCAACTATCACCTATGACAAATTGCCAACTTACAATTCCCGCTATCGTTATATCTCCACTGGTGGACAATGGCAAGAGATCCACCAGCATAGTGCCCTCTAAGGCTTGTATTAATTCTTCCACAGTACATTCGGTGTCCAGCGTTGAATTCCACCATTCTGAAGAATACGTAGCCATAATAAGCCATTGATAGGATCTGCCATACATATCCAGCCTGAAATCAAACCAATTTGAAATCTCAAGTTGCCTTTTTATTTTGGGTTCGCATATCAACTTACTTGTATGCCTCACAGAAAACCTTACGCGCAAAGTGCTCATTAAAGTTACCCAATATAATGCGAACATCCTTTTCTCGCAATTTTCTCAGCGATTCGTTGACATCATTGACAAAACTCTGGGTTTCCACTACTTCCAGTTCCATGGAATCCAAATCGGCTACCATATGATTATGCGGCAATGAATAGCGTGGTTCATTTTGATATAAAGTTCCAACGCGTGTCCAATTGAATTCCTTTAGCAATGCCAAACGTGGTGCATTGAACGCGTTCTCCGAGGGTACTACGCGAAAAAAATTTGGAAAAGCATCCTTGGTAAACATTGGATGGGTGTCGGCATAGGATAGCTGTGTCAGGTGCCAATGTTTACTGGCCTTGGCTATGGGATCGGTAACATGAGTACATGCGGCACCGAACAGCATCAGCTTATTTGGACCAGAGTGCATCATATCGAAAAAGGATTTAACACCTACAGCGGCATTACACTTTGGAAATGAAAAGATAGAATTAAAATAGTTATTGTAGAAAAAAACTTGTAAGAACGAGTTAAGTTTTAGCATGGGGCGTCCCCCCAAAGTTTTATGCCAATTTTGTGTTTTTGGCTTACCATACAAAATTTGGCATAAATCAATTCAACCATCTCCGAGATCTGGAGTTTTGAAAAATGGGGTAAGGGGAAGGTTCCGCCCCTCTTTCGAGTATCACAAAATTAAATATGAATATAGGGGGGAGAGGGTTGTTTGTGTGTTCCTTATAGAATCAGAAACGACTGAACCGATTTTCTAGAAATTTTCACAGATGGTGCATAACGATCCCGTGGTAAAAATAGGGTACTAAATTTTTGGATATCTGAAGGGGGGGCGGACCCTTACCCTAATTTTCAGAAACGCCAGATCTCGGAGATGGGTTTTGCTATTTAACCGAAATTTTGTATGCTCTCTTATAGTAACCTAAAAACAAAAATTTTGTTTCCAAATTTCGGATGAGGTACCTATAATATACCAAATATATATATGCAGCAATCACGACAATATGGGACTCAAATGAAAGGTATTTAAGATAAGAAAACGTATCTGACATTCAATCGTCGGACCAAGAGTTAAGTGACCACTAAAATTTGGGGGACGAATAAAATATGAATCTGATATCCATATGTGAGACCAGGTTTATGGGGGTCCACCCCTTCCCCAAAACGGCCCCCAAACATGACTTATTTACTGATCATGGCAATATGGGAATCAAATGAAAGGTATTTGCGAGTAAAATACTGATATTCAAATGTGGGACCAAGGGTCCACCTCTTCCCCAAAACGCCCCCCCCCCCCAAACATGACTTATTTACTGATCATGGCAATATGGGGCTTAAATAAAAGGTATTTGAGTGTAGAATACGAATCTGATATCCAGAGGTGGGACCAAGTATTTGGGGAGCCGCCCATCGTCGAGAACACCCCTCAAAGAGGACTAATTTACGACCATTGCAATATGGCGCTCAAATGAAAGGTCTTTGGAAGTAAAGCACAAATCTGATATCAATATTCGGAAAAGTGTCTATGAGGCCATAACACCATCCAAATAGGAAGTATTTGCTGACCATTGCAATATGAGGCTCAAATAAGAGGCATTTTAGAGTAGAACACGTATCTGATATATATTTTCAAAGCCAAGTCACTGTGTGGCCGCCCCATCTCCCAAAACACACCCCAAACCGGTCATGTTTGCCGACTATGGAGAAATGGGGCTCAAATGAAAGGTATTTTTGAGTAGACCATGAATCTGATATCAACATTCTGGACCACCTATACAGGGGACGTCGTCCTACCACCATAACAACCCCCAAATCGGACGTATATGCTCACCAAATCAAGTTGGGTCTTTAAGACAGTGGAGGTCGATATTCATAGTTTTTAGGGCCCATACCACAAACCGGCTATATTTGCTGTCTTTTGTAATAAAAGGGGTTAAGTGAATGGTACTAGAGATTAGAAAACGAATTTGATACCCAATTGTGAGACCAATGGCAATATGGGGTTCAAATAAATGATATATAGATATATGAGAATAGAGCACGTTTCTCATATATTTTCAGCGCTTAGTGTTTGGGGAACCACCCTACTCCCCCAAAGCACTCCTAAATCGGGCATACTTACCGACCATGTCAATGTGGGGCTTAAATGAAAGGTATTGGGGGTAGAGCAGGAATTGATACCCACTTTCGGGACCAATTTTCCGGGGGTCTACCCCTTTCCCAAAATACCCCAGAAATAGCAATTTTTTACTGAGCATCGTAATAAGGGGCTCAACGGACCAAGTGTCTGGGGGATCAGCTCAGAATATCGGTCTGAAATAAAGTATTTTAAGAATGGAGTACATCTTACATCCAAACTTAATTTCGTAGACCAATATCTTATGGGATTCAGATAAAGGCACTTATATTGTAAAAACTGTCAGACAAGCGATATACTATTAACTTAAAGCTCTTTACTTTACTTCGAAAATAAATATTCAAAGGAAAAGTTTTTCAGTTTTTTTGCCTGTTAGGGCGAGATCATTAAATTTAACAATTTTTGTTTGTTTCTCTGTCGAGACGAACTCAATAATCGGAGATGCAAAGGGAAAAAGAAAGCCAAAGATAGCAGCACCAACCACTATGGGACGCGTTTCGTCTTTGGCTAGAAGACTTTTCAACCATATTAGGTGTGATGGCTTCAAGGGTCGTGCGTTGGTATGTTGAATTTGAATCGTATTAATAGGGAAAACGTATATATGATACAATTACCACATTAACCCCGCTCGACAACACTGTCTATTAGCTGTACCCAATGCATGTATTTTTGTGTAATGGCAGACATTTTGTCTGTGGTAAATTATACTTTTTCCGTACCACACATGATTTTTTGATCATCTGTTGGGAGTTGTATTGACGGCTTCGAACGCTAAGACAACGGCAATAGCTCACTCTGTTGCTCCGTGTGCCCAGGTTCGAATCCTGGCCGGGCTCTGCCGAATTTTTCATTTTTCAAGTATATTGCCTGTTAGGGCGAGATCATTAATCGGAGATGCAAGTTTTTGTTTCATATAAAGCAAAAGGAAGGCGCAGCGGAGCGGGCCCGGTATATTGCTCGAATTTATAATTGTAGAGTAGGTGTAGGGTATTATATAGTCGGCTCCGCCCGACTTTTGCCTTTCCTTAAATAATAGAAGAAGAAGACATCCGAGACGGTGGCTATCCCAAGTTCCAACATAATGCCTTTTTGCTTGTTATCTTATCTACATGCCCTATTAAACATACAACATCAAATTAAACTTACTTCTGTATCATTCCACCACATATGCAGACGATAATTGGTCAATATCCTTGGATGTTCATTAACATGCGATAAAGCCAACTTTACACTTGGCATAACACCACGTCCTGTATCTGAATTCTCCACACCATCGCCATAGGGGAAAAATCCAGCTATGTAAACATCAGATCTCTTAGCAGTCCTTCCGTATATGACAGTAATTAATGTCAGTAATACGACCCAAGTAAGCAATGGCCATGACCGCATGATGTTGATGTGAGTTTTATCTACACGAAGTTCCTCTGTAAGGTTACACATAAAAGTTAATACGCAAATTTACTTATAGAGAAGTCGTAAAGTGCCATATTTGCACAAAGTTTTTATTATTTTTTCTTTTCAACAGATTAAAGTGTAACGACATGAACAAAGTTTTTCTTTTTAATGTCAAATTAAAGTAAAATATTTAAAAGTATACGAAATTGAATAGATTTCCAGGACAGGATTTACTTGGGTTGCCTTTTAGATTAATATAAATTTTCACACAAAAATTTTCAGCAATAATCATTAAATGCTCTTTTAATTATTTATGGCATATTTTTCAAAGTTATTAGCATCTGTTTTTCTCCAGAATTTTGTTTCAAATTATTTTTCATTTACTTGCACTGGTGAAAACCTTTTCGACATACATTAACTGTGATATGTCACACAATAATTTGCGAATTTCTATGTTACTTGTCTATATGTTTGTATAAACATAAGTGTTTGTGGGTTTTTAATTGTTTTGTCACCTTTAAATTATTAATAAATGCATTTTCTTAATATTTATAATAATTTTTCTTTTCAACTTTGTAAGAGAAAAAATTTTTCCAAACGTATAAATTGAAAAATGTGTATCCCTATGAAATGACAATTAGGTGACAATCCCTACCAAGGATACTTCAAACGCATGCGCGTAATTTTGACATCTCTTACTTTTTTCATGACGAAAAAAAAACCAAAATAAATATTAAGCAACAGGTTTGTTTGTAAACAAAATCAAGGTTTGTTTACAAAACATTTCCTGCTTTGTTTTGATTCTTCCTCTTTGGGGTATATTCGAAAATATTCTGTTTTTATTTTGATGCCATAAAACGTAAACATTAACATGTGGTGTCATTATATTGAGTGGATGGGGGTGGGGGTGGGAGAAATTTTTCCTTTACGGCATATGACTTGTTGAGTAAAAGTGAAGGTTACTCAATGGGTCAATGCACAGAAAAAAAATAACTCTTAGAAAAAACCAACTACCAAACTTATATGTGAAACTTGTATTTGAGTTGTATTTGAATGTAGTTGTATTTGAATCGTAGTAATAGCGAAAACGCATCTATGATACAATTACCACATTAACCACACTCGACAACCCTAAATTCATGCAATGCATGAATTTTTGTGTAATGACAGACATTCTTTCTGTGACAAATTACACTTCTTCCGTATTACACATGATTTTGTGCATCTGTTGGAAGTTGTATTGATGGCTTCAAACGCTAAGACAACGACAATGGCTCTTCCTGTTGCTATGTGTACCCAGGTTCGAAACCTGGCCAAACTCTGCCGAATTTTTAATTTTTCAAGTTTTTTTTGCCTGTTAGGGCAAAGATCATTAAATTTTACAATTTTTGTTTGTTTCTTTTGTTTTGTTGCATTTATTACTGTGCAGCAGTACTTATTGATTTATTTCATCTTAGAGAAGATGATGTCGGTAGGCTAGAGGTTGCGTGCACGACTACCAAACATGAGATCATGAGTTTCAATACCAAAATAATTAAAATTTGTTTTTAAGGGTAATAGTAGAGTGTGATAGAGGAAAACCCGCGAGCAGTAGTAAAACGAACGAGACAAAGCAGCGCGAGCCGGCCGAACAAAGAAAACAAAAACACCACAACCCAAACAAGCAAAGCACATGCATTGGCTGATTAGATGGTTTTTTGCCTTAATTATGGATATATTGTTGTTGTTGTTATATGATGGCTTGCAAAGAGTGCCTTTCAACGACAAATTTGTACCTTGGGTCGTTGAGATTCAAAATAATTTGTTGCAGGAAAATTAACAACTTTCGACAATTAACAACTTTCCGATCCGCCGATTTAAGGTCTTGGGCCCATGAAAGGCGCATTTATTGTATGATTTCGCCAAAATTGGGTACAGTGAGCTTTGTTAGGCTCTTCGACATCCTTCTTCAATTTGACCAAGATCGGTACAGATTTGGATATAACTGCCATATAGACCGATCTCTCGATTTAAGATTTTGGGGCCATGTATTGTCCGATTTCGCCGGAATTTGGTACAGTGAGTTGTGTTACGCCCTTCGATATCCCTCTTCAATTTGGTCAAGATCGGTCCAGATTTGGATATAGCTGCCATTTAGACCGATCTCTCGATTTAAGGTCTTAGGCCCATAAAAGCCGCATTTATTATCCGATTTCTCCGAAATTTAGTACAGTGAGTTGTGAAGGTTTTCGACATTCTTCTTCAATTTGGCCCAGATCGGTCCAAATTTTGATATAGACTGATCTCTCGATTTAGGGTTTTGGGGCCATAAAAGGCGCATTTATTGTCCGATTTCGCCAAAATTTGGGACAGTGAGTTGCGTTAGGTCTTCGTCATCCTTCTTCAATTTGGCCCAGATCGGTCCAGATTTGAATATAGACCCATCTCTCGATTTAAGGTTTTGGGCTCATAAAAGGCTCATTTATTGTCCGATTTCTCTAAAATTTGGTACAGTGAGTTGTGTTCGGCTCTTCGACATATTTCTACAATTTGAGCCAGATCAGTTCAGATTTGGATATAACTGCCATATAGACCGATCTCTTGATTTAAGGTTTTGGACTCATTAAAGGCGCTTTTATTGTCCGATGTCGCCGAAATTTGGGACAGTTAGTTTTGCTAGGGCCTTCGACATCCTTCTTTAATTGGCTCAGATTAGTTCAGATTTGGATATAGCTTGCACATATACTGATCTCTCGATTTAAGGTCTTAAGCCCATAAAAGGCTCATTTATTGTCCGATTTCTCCGAAATTTGGTACAGTGTGTGCGTTAGGTTCTTCGACTGCTTTTTGCAATTTGACCCAGATCAGTTCAGATTTGGATATAACTGCCATATAGACCGATCTCTTAATTTATTGTTTTGGACCCATAAAAGGCGCTTTTATTGTCCGATGTCGCCGAAATTTGGGACAGTGAGTTGTTGGCCTTCGATATCCCTCTTCAATTTGGTTCAGATCGGTTCAGATTTGGATGTAGCTGCCGTGTAGACCAATCTCTTGATTTTAAGTCTTGGTCCCCTAAAAGGCGCATTTATAATTTGACACAGTGACTTATGTTAGGCTTTTCGACATCCGTATCGTATATGGTTCAGTTTATATTTGAATATATGTAGGTACCAAAAAAAACCATATTTTGTTCTACAAAATTGAACAATGACTTGAACTTATTAGACCACTCAATGTCCGTGCCGAATTTGGTCAAAACCGGACCATATTTCGATATAGCTGTTATGGCGGCATACATTTTGCATTTTTCATCGGATTATGACGAAATTTTGGTTGTATATAACTCCTTTTTACTTGTTTAAAAACTATTTGCCAAACTTTTACTTCCATAGAAATTTTTGTAAAATATCATTTCTAAAAATATTTGTTCAAAAATTTTAGGAAAAATTATATTTTTATAAAATATTTGTCAAAATTATATTTCTGTTAAAAAATGTTATTGGCAGGACGGTAAGGTCACGAACAGTCTTGCAGTGTAAGAAAGAGATTAACGCCTTCTCTCATATCAGACATGAACCAACTTTGGGGAGTGGTATTGAAAACAATTAAGGATTTTGTAAGTAGCACGGAATTCCTAACTTAAAATATTCTTTTTAGAGGTTACTTTATAGTTTTTAGAGCGCATAAGAAGCCGATTACTGGCTTAGGTGTATGTCCATAGTGGCATGTGGCGGATTAATATCTGCACCCTCTTTTTAATCTAACCTAACCTAACCTATGAAAAGTTTTGTCAAAATTCTTCTATAGAAATTTGTGTCAAAATTTAAATTCTTAAAAATATTTTGTCAAAATTATGCTTTGGAATATTGTATCGAAATTCGACTTTTATGAATTTTATTTATTAAAAAATTTGTCAGTTTTTATTTGTTTTTTTTTTTTTTTTATTTGGAAAATTTTGTAAACCTTTTATTTCTAAGGGGTAATTTGCCAAACTAATTTTTATAAAAAATATGTGAAAATTCTTTTTCTTTAAAAAACTTCTTTGACTTTTTTATCTCTGTTTAGGATAGTCCTAAACTTTTTTCGTCGACTGTAGTCCTATTTTGAATTTCAGCACTGTATCTAGCGGGCCAACCATCACATGAACATACACACTCGCACATATGCGTGTGCGGGCGGCCGCTAGCCACAGGTGCTTTGTTGTATTTCGCTGAATTCCAGTGACAACAGGAGGCTGCGGGTATAATCAACTGCAGACCTGTTTAAATGTTTCGTTGACCATTAATTCGATCGCCTCGCTTACCTCCCGTGACGGTGTTACAAGTCAAAGAAAAAAAATAACAACACATACTATGTTCATACATGGTATATAAATTGAACTAAAGAAGTACATAGAAAGTGGAATTAAAAGAAACACAAAAGTAACTAAACGTAAAGTTAAATTGTATAAAACTCAAAAGTGTAAATTCTCCTAAATAAAATTGAAAATTGTAGATTTGAACATTACCCTTGAAAATACCTACATACCTGTGTAACCAATACTTACCACTTAGAAAGAAAGATCTTGTTATATACATATTTACCCTAAATGTAACTTAACCTAAAAGGAGCTTAAAGCTTTAAATTGTGTAAAAGTTAAACCTACCCTAAAGTGAATATTGCACAAAACCCTAGTTGAAAAGATATACTTACCTGCATTAAAACCAAAAGTGTCTATCCATACTTACCTTGAAATTGAGTGTATTTGAAAACCTAAAGCTTACCTTAATTGCTATACGTACCTTGAAAATGTGAATATAAACAAGTAAGAGCGTGCTAAGTTCGACCGAGCCGAATCTTATATACCCTCCACCATAGATCGCATTTGTCGAGTTCTTTGTGCGGTTTCTCTTTTTAGGCAAACCAAGAATAATAAATAAGAACTGTTATGCTATTGGAGCTATACCAAGTTGTAGTCCGATTCGGGCCATAAATAAATTGAATGTTGGAGACCATAGTAAAAGTCATTGTGTAAAATTTCAGCCAATTCGAATAAGAATTGCGCCCTTTAGGAGCTCAAGAAGCAAAATTGGGAGATCGGTTTATATGGGAGCTGTATCAAGCTATAGATCGATTCAGACCATATTTCACATGTATGTTGAAGGTCATGGGAGAAGCCGTTGTACAAAATCAGCAGTGGACAATAACTGCGCCCTCTAGAGGCTCAAGAAGTCAAGATCCCAGATCGGTTTATATGGCAGCTATATCAGGTTATGAACCGATTTGAACCGTACTTAGAACAGTTGTTGCAAGTGACACCAAAACACCAGGTGCAAATTTCAGTCAAATCGGACGAGAATTGCGCCCTATAGAGGCTCGAGAAGTCAAGACCGAAGATCGGTTTATATGCCAACTATATCCCAAAAAGCCTTGCACAACCGAGCAGATAAAAAAAATGGAGAAAGTTGGGAACCACAACTTTGAGACAGTCAGTAACTTTATCTACCTCGGCACCGCCGTAACCGAAATGAATGACACCAGTTTTGAGATTAAGCGGAGAATAATACTGGCAAACAAATGCTACTTTGACTAAGTAAGCAGTTTAGAAACTAGGCCACCTCTCGACAGACGAAGATTACACTATACAAGACACTGATACTACCCGTGCTGATATATGGTTCTGAAGCATGGGTACTTGTCAAAGCAGATGAGGCAGTGCGTGGAGTATTTGAGAGAAAGATTCTACGTAAATATTGGGTTACCCAAAAAGTAATTGCGGATTTTTCATATAGTCGGCGTTGACAAAATTTTTCACCTCTTGTGACTCTGTAATTGCATTCTTTCTTCTGTCAGTTATCAGCTGTTACTTTTAGACTCGGCTATAAAAAGGAGGCCCCTTATCGGACTGCACTCATTGATATGTGAGAAGTTTGCCCCTGTTCCTTAGTAGAATATTCATGGCCAAAATTTGCATATTGCACTACACTGTGAAATATACCTAACAAGAGCTAATAAGACAAAAATCAAATTTGAATTGAAATTCTGGTGCTTTTTCATACCAACGCATAAAACAAAAGGTCTTCCCGTAAACGAACTCTAAAGACTTTTTTTGTAGAAAAATCTATCAAAATTTTATATTTGTATAGTATATTTTGTAAAATTTAATTCTCTAGACAATTTTTGTCAAAATTGTATTTCTATAGAAAATTTTATCAACATTTTTTATATATTATATTATTTTTTCTTAAAATTCTTCTTTCCTGTTTGATTTTTTTTATTCCTGGAGTAAATTTTAGCCAAAATTGTAGCCCATCATGCGAACCTTCTGCTTTGTATCAAGGACTAATTGTCCTTTCAAGCAACAAACATTAACTACCCTCTAAGTTATCTGCTGGTTGTCCGGGGTGATTGGAAGATAACTAAAAGGACAACTGTTGTCAATGACAACCCTCCACAACAAATTGACCGAAAAAAACGATAGTTAACAACAACAGCATAAAAAATGGACAGTTCATTCGGTTTCCAGCTAAAATATGGACGATTATGCTCCAAGTCGTTATAAAATATTGGAGAAAATTGGTGAAGGAGTTCATGGTTGTGTCTTCAAAGCTATAGATTTACATAGAAAATGTCCAGTGGCCATAAAGAAGGTGGCTTTGAAGAACAAATTTGGAAATATCTCATTAAATACGCTGCGCGAAATAAAAACATTACAATTATCAAAATGTGAATATGTAAGTGCCAATAATTTTCTATATGTATTTACAAAAAATGAATATCTATGTATATTCTCTTTTTAAAGATTATTGACATCGTTGATTTGTTTCCCGATCTCATTGGTTTGTCTTTGGTCTTGGAGTATATGCCCGAAACTCTCTATGGCAAATTGAAAAACGATGCCAATCCATTGAGTAGACAACAAGTTCGGAAGTTCGCCTTAATGATGCTTAAAGGAATTGAATATCTACATAAACTGGGCATTATACATAGGGTATGGTATGAATTCATGTGTAAATACATTTTGATTAATTTATAGATAACTAGCTGAACAGGGCCCGCTTCGCTGCGCCGTCCTTCAATCTCATATTTTATCTAAGCCCCATACTGGCACGGTCAGGAAAAAAGTCGGTAAATATGTCCATTATGGTGGTGTTTTTGGGGGTGAGGAAAACCTCCATGTATCAGATTCGTGCTCTAGTCGCAAATATATTTCATTTAAGCCTAATAAATTTCCATTTGGCGGGCTTTGTTTGAGGGGGTATGTTCATTTAGACATTCCGTTTGCTACACATCGAAATATCAATTTCCGACCCCACAATTTCCGGATCGTCGTAAAATTCTAAGACGATTTAACGATGTCCGTGTGTCTGTCCGTCCGTCTGTTGTAATCACTCTACAGGCTTCAAAAATTTAGATATTGAGCTGAAATTTGGCACAGATACTTCTTTTTGATACACGTTGGTTAAGTTCTTGAACGGGCCAAATCGGACCATATTTGGATATAGCTGCTATATGGACTGATTTTCCGATAAAGGGTCTAATGCCTATAAAAACTTTATTTTAGGCCTTTTTTAGGCCTCCCGTCATCTGACCCAAATATGGTTCAGGTCGGACTATATGTAGATATAGCTGCCATATAGACCGATCTGGCGATAAAGGGTCTGAAGCCCATAAAAGCTTTATTTATTGCTCAATTTCGCTGAAATTTGAAACAGTGGGTTATTTTAAGCCTCCCGTCGTCTGACCTTTGGTTCAGATTGGACTATATTTCAATATAGCTACCATATAGACCGATCTCTCGATAAAGAGTCTGAAGCCCATAAAAGTTTTATTTTGTAACCGATTTCACTGAAATTTAAAACAGTGAGTAGCTTTAGGCATACCAACATCTGACCCAAATACGGTTCAGATCGGACTATATTTAGATATAGCTGCCATATAGACCGATCTTCCGATAAAGGGTCTGAAGCCCATAAAAGCCCTATTTACTACCCGATTTCGCTGAAATTTGTTTTAGGTTTCCCGACATCCGCCCCATGTATGGTTTGGATCGGGCTATATTTAGATATAGCTGCCATATAGACTGATCTCCAAATAAAGGGTCTGAAGCCCATAAAATCATTACTTTTTATCCAATTTCACTGATTTCACTAATGCCCATATAGCTCTCATATAGACCGATATGCCGGCTAAGGGTCTGAAGCTCATACTCAACAGAGACTTATATTATAAGACCACTCTCTCAAAATTGGATATCAAATTCATTTTCTACTTTAAAATACCTATTATTTGAGCAGTTTATTGCCATACTAGGCAAAAGTGGTCGGTTTGGAGGCGCTTAGTGCGCGGACCCTGAAATAATATTAGCCTCGTGCTCCAATAATTTCAGTGTTTGAGCCTCATAATGTCAAGCATTTTGAAGGTGGCGATCCAGATATTGAGGGCCACGGGTCACGTTCAGATGTCCTATTCTATCCCAATCGGCCTTAATTTGTTATTTTTAATTCCTTTTTTCTCGGTAGGATGGGAGGGCGATTGCCCTCTGACATGTCCTTTCATTTGAATACAATATTGGAGGCCACCGTAGCGCAAAGGTTAGTATGTTCGCCTATGTTCGAATCCTGGCGAGACCATCAGAAAAAATATTCAGCGGTGGTTTTCCACTCCTAATGCTGGCAACATTTGTGAGGTACTATGCCATGTAAAACTTCTCTCCAAAGAGGTGTCCCACTGCAGCACGCCTTTCGGACTCGGCTATGAAAAGGAGGCCCCTTATCATTGAGCTTTAACTTGAATCCGACTGCACTCATTGGCATGTGAAGTTTGCCCCTGTTCCTTAGTGGAATCGTCATGGACAAAATTTACAATGTCACAGACCTTTTGTTAAATTCCCATCTTATCCCGCTCGAACTACACGTCTTATTGAAGCATATATGATATACAAATATGTATATCAGATTCGTGATCAACACTCAAAGACCTTTCATTTGATACCTATTTTGTGACGTTGGACATTAAGATTGGAGAGACCCATGTGTACTCAACTTCCAAACACCTTCCATTTGATACCCATATTGTCCCAATCGGTAAATATGTCCTGTTGAGGGGTTTTTGGGGGCCTCTCCCCTCAGACACCAAGGAATAAATTTTTGTGTCAGATTTGTACTCTACTTTTATATACCTTTCATTTGATGCCCATGTTGCCTAAAGCGGTAAGTGTCCTGTTGGGTGCTGATTTTGGGGGTGGGAGACTCCCCGACACTAAGGGTAACATTTTTATACTAAGTTCGTAATCTTCTCTTAAATACCTTTCATTTGATACCCATATTGTCCCAGTCGGTAAACATGTTCGTTCGGATGGGTTTTGAGATGATGTGTATCCCAAAATAAAATTGGGGTGAGGGGGAGGTTCCCCATTGCGCCCTCTAGAGGCTCAAGAAGTCAAGACCCAAGATCGGTTTATATGGCAGCTATATCAAAACATGAACCGATTTGGCCCATTTACGATCCCAACCAACCTACACTAATAAAAAGTATTTGTGCATAATTTCAAGCGGCTAGCTTAACTCCTTCGAAAGTTAGCGTGCTTTCGACGGACGGACATGGCTAGATCGAATTAAAATGACATGACATGACTTTACGGGGTTTAGACACATATTTCAAGGTGTTACAAACAGAATGACGAAATTAGTATACCCCCATCCTATGGTGGAGGGTATAAAAAATTGTACTCAGCTGTTCACATGACCTCACCTTATAACTGCATCCTGGGCTGGTACTTTATTCGCTTTTCACAGTTGAAAACACATGTTTTTCGCGATTACTTTTTTGAAACAGTACAAAAATTTTAATGATATCATAATACTTTTATTAAAATTGTTCCATTAGTTATGGGGGAATGCCCTACTTAATGAAATCAGCAAGTTTTTTTTTTTGCTTCAAAGTCTATTATCTTAAAAAAGTAATCACGAAAAAATTTCGCTTAGAGCAAACGTAGTACCAGCCTTTAACCGTAAAATGTGTTTTCAACTTTCAATTATTTTTGGTATTCATGTATTCAGGAACCTATAGTAAAATTTTATGGCTAACACTACAGAATGTTTGTTCTTACTATTGGTTTGCCCAAAAAGTAATTGCGGATTTTTTAAAATAAAGTAAATGCATTTTTAATAAAACTTAGAATGAACTTTAATCAAATATACTTTTTTACACTTTTTTTTCTAAAGCAAGCTAAAAGTAACAGCTGATAACTGACAGAAGAAAGAATGCAATTACAGAGTCACAAGCTGTGAAAAAATTTGTCAACGCCGACTATATGAAAAATCCGCAATTACTTTTTGGGCAACCCAATACAATCCATTTTTAGGTTATCTACTGATATCAACTTCCAAAATGCCTTTTTTATAATGCCCCTTTTTTTATAATCAATTGTGTATTTTTGTAAATTTTTAAAAAAAATTTCCACTCATTATTTCTTTCAAAAACAAAATTTCCCTCATATCTTATTTCAGGACATAAAACCAGCAAATCTTTTGATAAGTGAAACTGAAATTCTTAAGATAGCAGATTTTGGTTTGGCCCGTCTACATTTTCCCGATGAAGAAAATCGTTTGTATTCGCCGCAAGTATCAACTCGTTGGTATCGAGCACCCGAAATACTGTGGGGTAGTCAAAAGTATGGTCCTCCTGTTGATATGTGGGCATCCGGCTGTGTTGTGGCGGAAATGCTAAGGGGTGTTCCATTGTTTGCGGTAATTATGTTGAATATATTTAAATCCATAAGCCAAGAAGTCAAACGTTTTTTCAGCAACTTTTTTATAAGTGTTGCCAGTTGTAACAATAACAACTTTACATATGTGATCAATTTTTTAGTCCATTTGAATAGCTTCTATTTGCAATTAAAGCTTAGAATTATTTCTTACACTTACTTTTCTAGGGTACAACCGACATAGAGCAATTGGCTTTGGTTATACGCACTTTGGGAACACCACGTTTAAACGAGTGGCCGGAATTGACCTCTATGCCAGATTATAATAAGATAAGGTAAATATTTATATGTACAGTAGCTCCAAGCAAAACTCATACTCAATATAAAATTATGATCAAATTCGCCACCAAAACAACCCTTTACTTTTTATACCCACCACCCTAGGATAGGGGGTATATTCATCTAGTCATTTCGTTTGCAACACATCGAAATATCAATTTCCGACCCTACAAAGTATATATATTTTGGGTTGTCGTAAAATTCTTAGACGATTACACGATGTCCGTGTCTGTCCGTTTGTCTGTTGTAATCACTCTAGAGCCTTCAAAAATCGAGATATTGAGCTGAAATTTGGCACAGATATGTCTTTTTGATACACGCTGGTTAAGTTCTTGAAAGGGCCAAATCGGACCATATTTGGATATAGCTGTATTAGAGACCGATCTACCAATAAGGGGCCTGAAGCCCATAAAAACTCTATTTATTACTCGATTTCACTGAAATTTAAAACAGTGGGTAATTTTAGATCTCTTGACATCCGTCCCAAATATGGTTCAGATCGGACTATATTTAGTTATAGCTGTCATATTGACCGATCTGCCAATAAAGGATCTGAAGCCCATAAAAGCTTTATTTATTACCCGATTTTGCTGAAGTTGAAACAATGGGTTAATTTAAGACTCCCGATAACTGATCTAAATATGGTTCAGATCGGACTATATTTGGATATAGCTGCCATATAGACCGATCTCCCGATTAAGGGTCTGAAGCCCATAAAAGCTTTATTTTTTTTCCCATTTCGCTGAAATTTGAAACAGTGAGAAGTTTTAGGCTACCCGCTATCCGACACAAATATGTTAAAGATGGGACTGTATTTAAATTCAAACAAAATCGGGTAATAAATAAGGATTTTATGAGCTTCAGACCATTAACCGGCATATCGGTCTATATGTCATATAGACCAATATATATGACATATAGACCGATATGCCGGTCTATATGTGTCTTATATTTATTGGACCACTCAATGTCCGCGCCAAATTTGGGTACATAAGTTATCCAATTTTCACCGGATTGTGATGAAAGGGGGTTTACATATATACCCGAGGTGGTGGTTATCCAAAGTTCGGCCTTTTTACTTGTTTATATTAATTGTAAAGTAAAATGTTACGTTTCTCTGATTTTCTCAATTACCTAGTGTACTAATGTATAATGTATAAAACATTTTTTGAAAATATTAATTTTTGTAAGATATAAGGGAAATTACAATTGATCTATAGCTGTAAGAGTTTCGCTTGGAGTTACTGTATAAAAAAATATAGGGATGACATAAACCTGGTATCCCATGTATTCACATGAGTGGCACACAAATGCATGAACTCTTATTCCTTACATTTGAACAGATTTCCTAATGCCGTTGGTATCAATTGGGATAATCTCTTTCCAAGCTGTACCTATGCCACAGAAATAAATTTAGTTGCCAATCTTGTTATATATAACCCTAAGAACCGATTGACTGCCGAAGAGGTAAGTACTTTCTAAAATCACCAAAGATAGAATCTATGATTCCATGTACGAGCTAAATATATTTCCCCAAGCAATTCGATTTTAAGCGTCTCTCCTTTGCAAATGCAAATTTTGCCAATGAACATTCCACTAAGGAACGGGGGCAAACTTCTCACATATCAATGATTCGAACCCAGATGTTCAGCGTTAGAGGCGTACATGCTAACCTCTGCACTACGGTGGCCTCCATGCGTCTCTTTTTTTTCTTTCTAATAGTCACGTTGTAAGGGAGTTATTTTCCGGCTTTGGCTTGTGTTAAGTTTTGTGACTTGAACGTTGACCCTTATAACTTGGTGTAATATGCGTTTGCTACCAGCACCCACGGTAGAGAAGTATTTAAATTTGTACAAAGGTGTTGATTTGTCAGGTCAAATGCCACACATATTGGGCCAATTTTCTCATTGTTTTTGTAAATTTAAATTTTACCGATCTTGCATGACTCTCAAAAATGACAAACTACCACATGTTTGAAAGACACACTTCTCACCTGTCTCACCAATGCGGATTTAAAAAGGTGGTCTCACGCGAACATCTGTTAACAGCCGGCCAAATTTGACGGTATTAAGAAGCAAGATTTTTGTTTACATTTTCTTTGTTGTTATCTTCTATATCGCATATTCTCTGCTCATGTACGCACACGTATACACACACTCACACAAATTTGATTGAATGTGTTGGGAAAACGTCGATCGGCTTGATGACAAGATCAAAACTTTTGTGTTGGCAACACCAGGGCGATCCGGATTAAGATAGCAATCCACATTCTACACCTTATAATATTATGCATACTCAAAAATTTGTGCAAATTTGTGCAAATTTGTTTGTTACTGGTAGTCGTTCGCGTACTCCATTTGCCAGCAGAAAACAGCGGACGAGCGCGTGTAAGCAAGCAAAATTTTGAGAGTTTAGTAATTGAGAGCTTGCAAATTTCTACTGGAGGGTTTTTTCCCAGTGGTACAGCAAATCGTTTGTAAGACAAGAAACCCGCAAATGAATAGGTTGTATTCGAAGTCCGATTTAATGCATTGTCTATGAAAATAAGAAAGAGAAAAGAACAAATTACATTCTGTGGCACACCTGTGGTCAATTTATATTCATCGGATGTGAATCCATCAACACGAACTCTCATAGCGCGACTTTGAGAAAACGTGATATAAATCAAACGAAGTCATTACCAGCACCAACAGCATGTTCTGGGCATGAAGATACCGTGTGATGTCCGTTGGTCAAAATATGTATTCGAAGTGCCGAATGAAGCATTCTATAGTTTGGATTTTCTGAAGTTGTTGTTGCTTCCTCTTTTTCCTTATATATAATAGCTAGGATGGAGTATAACTCTCACATATGGGCTGGAGCTTCAAAGTTACCCTTGAAAGGAGAGTGTTGATTGTAGACTGTAAGGGTATCCAACTCCCTTGCTTTCCTAGGGCATCATCAAAAAGTGGGAAGCGTTGTGTTTCAATGATGTTAGGTTGTCCACCAGGTAAACAAGTCTTTCACATATGTATGTTATCGATAAACCAATTGAACCGACCTTTCATTTTCGGGACAATAAATTTTTTGTCCGAACTTTTCGCATGAGGAGTCGACTTCCGGCTATTGTATATCCACCAACTTTTATGCCCAGAAATTTTAAAGCGAATAACGATAAACATTCAGCCCAATTCTGAAAACTCCTAGGGAATTAATTTCTCCCTCGAATAAAATCCTCCTATTCTGATTGAATGGAGAGAGGGAATTTCGAATTCTCTAAAAAAGGAAAAAGAACATAAAATGGAAAAATAAGCAAAAATAAGTTATAAAGGTTGCTAAAAAAGTTTACAAACATGTTTACTGTTGCTTTTGTAATGCAACCATATTTCTGTTGTGATAGCAACATTCCGTCTTCATCCAACAATCGTTGGCTAAATTAGATGCTTCCAGAGTGATCTGGTAGACAGATTAATTGTGGCGTGTTGCCCCTGGTTGCATGCAGGGCACACATCCTGCATGTTGGAGTTTTCCCTTGCCAAAAGGAGTTAAGGTGGCTTAATCGTAGTATAGAGGTTTGCTTCTTCTTCGTCGTCATAAATGCTATGGTGGTCTGCCTAATACGCCGTTTTATCTAAAGGCATACTTTTATGGAACTAGAACTTGAAGATCTAAACGACATTTCTGGGCGGCACCCGCTTTTCTAGGTGGTTGGGAAGGCTGCTGGACATAGTGCTGCCGAAAAGCGACTTATGGATCTATTCTTACTCCTGTGGAATAAATGCTGCCAAATGAGGCGCCAAGTATCTTTGAATAATTGCCCACGAACATTCCATTAAGGAATAGGCAGAAGACTTCTTGTACTTCATTAAGTGCCGCCCGATTCTATTTTAAGCTCAATGATAAGGGACCTCCTTTAAGTATCCGACTCGGAACGGAATGCCAATAAAATCGAAAAACTTGAGAAAATGTTCTATGGTGGGTACATGACATATTTAAACCGGGAGAACCTAACAAAATTTGTACTTGTTTTTGATGAAAAAGTGAAAAAAGCTTTCCATACAAAAAATGCTTTCCATAAAACATAAAATTCACAATTTGTTATCCTAACTCCCTTTCATTTGTTTGAGGGATTTTTTTTTTTGTTTTATCGCCTCATTCTCTGTTTTATATCGATTCAGAATAGCTACTTTTTTCCCTAGGAGATATTTCCCTTTTTCGAAGTTTGTTTAGAATAAGCGAAAAGGGATTAGGGAAAAAACTCCCAGTAAATTGTTATTCAGAATAGGGGAAAAGGGAGTAGGGAATAAACTCGCAGGGAATTGTTATTCAGAATAGGGTTGATTAATTATTTCCTCCTTCCTCCACTTCGGTTTTTTAATTTTCAATGCCAACGCAATTCCCTGCAAGTAGGAGAGAAAAGCAGGGTGGGTCAAACGGAGTACACCGATACTATCTGTTGGGTCTCTCTAGCTTTCATGACGTGTTACATCGTAAATTTGGTGTTGCTTTCTACCATATTATGTACAGTTGTAAGGTATTTGTAAATTTTATGGAAGAAGGAACAAATATTCACCAATTTTCTATTTCAATAATGCGAAATTCGAATATTTAACTACAAGCCTTCTCTAATTTCAGGCAATAAAGCATGAGTACTTTCAGAGATAAATACAAGCTTTCTACAAACAAAGGATTATATGCGAACATAATATTAAGCTAATATCTAATTTATATTTAAATTTAAAAGTTTAAGTATTAAAATGGAATATTGATACAAATGTTAACAATTTCTGTTTTTAAATTTAATTTTTTTCATGTTTTTATAAAAGTAGAGCTTATGAAATAAATTAGAAATTAGATAAAAATAATATTAATTTCATTCTTTAATGCTTGAATGTATGCGCATTGCAAAATTTCAGCAAATCTGCCAATAAGGATTTTTTATAAGGAATAAGATAAAACACTTAATTCGGTGGCTGTGATAGACTTAAACGGGTATTCCAAGTTCTTTTACATCCAGGGCATGTAGATTTCTTTGTCAAATACTTTCTTATACATTGCCGATGCAGTTTTACATCGCACTCTGAGCATTTGACATCCTGCAAAAAATTAATATCTTATTTAATAACTGCAGCTATACGGCATTTTGCAAATATTCCAACATACCCAATACACTATTTTGTTACATAAAATGCAATCTTTAATGTATTCTGGAAAATTCTTTTTCAAATAATTTCCATACTCTAGCATTGACCGAGGTCCCAAATATATTTTTTCATCCTTTTCCAGAAAATAACCTTGAGACATCCAAATTGTTTCCAAATCTTGAATACGTTGCTTGGACAATGGTCGTTGAACATTGGCCGGTATAAGATTAGCAACTCTGTAGATATCCATCCATTCGATGCCATAATCATCGCTGCTCACCAAAGTTTCCAATAGCTTATAGAAATAATTTCGTTCAGTATCTGTATATTGGGGTTGGAATTTGCATGCCTGATTAACAATTAACAAAGCGAATACTAAATATTCCTCTCCATTTAGAGGATGTTTTATTATTTGCAAAGTTTGATCGTAAGTACGTATGCTTGCATCGATTTCCGCGATAAAACTATTTAATGCAGTGGCACTTTCTGGTTCACGCACATCGTCTACAATCGGAAAAGAAATTTTATCAACAAGAATTTAATATCGGTTTTTTTTTCTAATATCATACATGCATCGCATAAATTTGCTAATAATTCGCGAAGCACATCCTTTCTAATGGAACCATGATTAATGGCCGCTTGGAGCAATTGTTTCTTAACTTTATCCATAGTTATCTATTATATTTTTGCTTTTATTGTATCGATTTATTAGGTATTTATTTATTTATTTTATTGCAAGGGTAAACAAAACTGTAAATGACCGGGAAAGCAAAATAAAAACATACGTTTAGAGTTGCCATACCTGACAAGTTGAAATTCCGTCACAGTTACCATATGAAAATGATAAACATGGTGGACCCACCTAATGCCAACGCGTTTTTCATATGGTAAGCGCATAAATGTTTAACAGTATATTTTACAACAGAAATGCTTTGTAAAATTGAAAACCAATTGTGAAAAAAAATAATTAAAGATTTTTCCAGTATTGGAGGCAGTTGGGGCATGTCAACTTATTACCTTTCAGTAGTTAAAAATGAAGAAAAACAAAAAAAGTTAAGCTATGGAGAAAAGGAGCACTGGAGACTATTCTAGATATCCGACCCATTGACATACAGATTAAGTGTGAGGCAGCCAATGCGACTATGAGACTTAAGGCGATGGGAGAATGAATTGAGGATGGGAGCAGCTCATACCATCGCAATATAATCAAGGCGATGATAGGAAATCTGGAAGGAAGGGAAGAGGTTTCCGATCGGATACCTGAGATGAACCTTGAAGTCGAGCGCACGGCACTGCCGCTATTGGCACAGTCGTGGATTGACGGAACCCTAGTATTGCCATCTGGAAGATCATGTTACACGGATGGATCAAAGCTAGAGGGCGGAGTGGGCTTGGGGGTCTACATTGAGAACCCAGGGACTGAGATCTGTTTTAGACTGCCTAACCATAATACGATCCTGCAGGCGGAGATACGGGTATTCACGGAATGCGTGAGGTGGTGTTAACGCGAGGACGTCAAGTGTGAACATTTTATCGGACAGTAAAATTGCAATAAGGGCAATAACATCCAGGACGGTAAGGTCACGAACAGTCTTGCAGTGTAAGGAGATTAACGCCTTCTCTGAGGATGTTAAAATCCGTATCGTTTGCGTGCCGGGCCATGACAGAGTAAGGGGGAATGAAAGGGCAGACGACTTGGTGGTGAAGGCCATAAGACTGGGCGACGAATGCGCATGCAACATTGTGGAACAGCGAAACGATCGGTAGAACGGCTAAAATCCTATGTGGGGACCCAGATCGTGAGAAAACGAGGCTATTACTGGAAGGAAGTAAGAAAGAGGTCAGTATAGCTATTGGTATCATAACGGGACACATAGGACTTTGAGTTCACTTATGTAAAAGCGGTGCGGCAAGTGTTAGCATGTTTAGGGCATGCGGGGAAGATTATGAGACGTTGGAGCATTTCCAATGTCAGTGCCCGGCTTTCGTATCTAACAGGTACCGGTACACAATACCAGACATGGTGGTACTGAAAACAAATAAGGATTTTGTAAGCAGCACGGAATTCCTCACTTAAAATTTTCTTTTTAGAGATTACTTTATAGTTTTTAGAGCGCACGACAAGCCGATTACTGGCTTAGGTGTATGTCCATAGTGGCATGGGGCGGATTAATATCTGCACCCTCTTTTCAAGCTAACCCAATTCAAATGATAAAAAATTAAAACCCATATGGCCATATTGTCCAAATGAGAAGAATTGAATGCCATTGACTGCACATTTTAGGGCACACCTCTGATTTCGCTGAAATTTGATCTGTAGTTGTGGGTTGATCCCAAGAACACGAATCAGAAGTTTTTTTTTTGGGCAAAGGCCCGTGGACCTCTATGGTCCGTAGGGGCCACCTCCAAGGGAAGTGCTGGAAGCTCCCTCTATAGCTGAGTATCATGTTCAGCTTTTCAAGCAGAATGCTGTCAAACTCCATATAAAAAAATGTCGGCGAAACGTTGGCTGACAATACAACTTCCAACAGATGCACAAAATCATGTGTAGTACGGAAGAACTGTAATTTGCCACAGACAGCATGTCTGTCATTACACAAAAATACATGCATTGGGAAAAGTACAGCTAATAGACAGTGTTGTCGAGCGGGGTTAATGTGGTAATTGTATTATATATGCGTTTTCCCTATAAATACGATTCAAATACAACATGCCAACGCACGGCCCTTGAAGCCATCACACCTAATATGGTTGAAAAGTCTTGTGTTACTATCTTTGGCTTTTCTTTTCCATTTGCATCTCCGATCATTGAGCTCGTCTCGAAAGAGAAACAAATAAAAATTATTCTTAAATAACAATTTCCGAGGAATAAAACATTGCGTAAAAGCGGCCCATCAAAAACATTTGTTTGCAGAATAGAAGTCTTGTTGAGATAGCACGTTTGGTGTAAGTATGAATACCAGTTTATTTTGTAAACTTAGAATAAACCTAAGAATTTTCCGACTCTTTGAACCTGAAAAAAAAACAATGCATTAAAAATATCGCAACATACAACGTACGCCTTATACATACTTGCACTTGAGACATGTAAAAAACACAGTTTGACCTTCATCGGCAGAGCGTAATTGGAGGGTGGCATAAGACATTTTATCATGGCCACATTTCGAACATTTACGTTCCACAATAGGACCTTCAGGTGATGTATCTTGTTCCTCTTTTGTTTTTACCAATTTCTCAGGATCGTAGTTGTTAAAATGTATGGTATACTCCACTATTTGATCCCCAAATACTGTGGAATACATTTTTTGGAACTCGGTTAGTTCGAGTCTTGCAACGCAAACGTAAACTTACATATTACCATCGGGTTTATAAGATTTTTGGCAATTATAACAGGTAACATTTTTACTAGCATCCAGCGGCGGGAATATGGAGCCGCAAGATGGGCAAAAGCCCGGCGTGGATGTAAACATTTCCATCGTTTTCTTTGAGAATCAAACCACAACTGATGAAAACAAAAACATAAAATAAATGCACGTGTGCACTAGAGTTGCCAGATATTCAGTTTATTTTATTGTTTGACACATCATAGGCTTGACACATCAATATTTAAATCATATATAATTTACTAAAAACGTTCACCGTTTTATGTTAAATTATTTTTTATTGGTTTTATCATCCTTGGCATTAGATGCTTCCTTTTCCTCTTCACTGGCCTCCGTTTCATTCTCATCGGAATCCTCTTCTGTTTCATCATCATCATCATAATCTTCATCATCGTCGTCCTCAGAGTCTTCATCATCACCACCACCATACCCACTGTAGCCAGATGAGGTGCCAGCACCGGAGTAGCCACCATAATAACCACCACCGTATTCATCATCGCTATCAGCAGCTCCTCCTTGTTGTTGACGGCCAAACTTATGAGATCTCGTAGACATACTCAAATCCTTGGTGACCGATGTGTCATAGTTACACTTGGGACATGGTATGGCCTTATTCTTCTCATACTTAAAGCCTTTGCGACGCACATGATCCTCGCAGTAGCACGTTTTGCAACGTAAACATGAGTATTGACCCAGACGATTACACGACTGGCACTTGTAGTTTTCACTTTCCAGAACCTGGCACGAGGCCTGGTGTTCGAATTGATCATCTTCACATAGGAAGCCATTGCAAAAGGAACACTTAAATATGCGACCTCCATGATCCCAGACACCTCTTTCACATTCTAGACAGGCAGCATTTTGCAGCGGACAAGTACAGGCATGTGTCTGCAAACATTTGCGTCCGTGGCAAACCCAAGCTTCACAAAAATCACATATGGCTCCTACCATACCCAAACCGGTGGTGAATACTCCGGCATGTTTGACCACGCAATCACCCGTCTTTAGCATGCACTTTACTTTGCCGCATTGGGCACATATCGGAAGACGTTGAAGACTTTGACAAAAGTAACAAAAGGCTCTTGATTTTTGCTTGCGTTCACATTTGTCACATTCCATAGGCGCATTACAGGGAAAATCAGCTAGTGGCACTTCACGACTTCTAATTTCCTTAAGTCTAAGTTTTTGCTTTTCAGCTTTTTTCCTTTGTCCAGTCTTTTTCTTAGGCATCTTAATTAGAAAGTATTAACTAACTTATGTTACCGATGGCCCCCAAGGAATTTTAATGACGGATGACAAGTATATAATTATAATTCAATAGGTTTGACAAAACGAAAGCGTAACGTACATCAAAAGCCGGGCGTAGAACGTCTATTGGCCACTACTTTGTAACACAATAAAGACGGTAGGCGATGGTTATGTATAGCTGTTTCATTTTAGTACTATCAGTAAGTACTTTATAGTGTAGTGCAATGAAATTTGTATGACATCTATTCAGGACAACGAAGTTCTGGATAAATGCAATGCAGGTTTATGCAGAACATTTATCGTCAGGATTATCATGATATGTTTTTCACAAATAAGTGTGGCGAACCGCAGATTCTCTATTGTGAATACAATAAAATTGAAACCAATCTTATCTTCTTATATAAAAAGTTCAATTTGTGTTTGTTTGTTTGTTTGACCCGTATAGACTCAAACACGGCTTAACCGATTACCTTGAAAATTTCACAGATTGTGTAGGTTGGTCTGGAAGGAAACATAGGTTATATAATTTTGTGATATCGGGAGGAGGGTGGGGCTCAAATGAAAGGTATTCGGGAGTAGATTTCGAATCTGGCATAAAAAATAAAATCGAAGTATAGGGGGTCACGCCACACCTCAGCCAAGTATCATATAGTCATAGACCTATTATGACTACATGATACTTGGCTGAACCGATTTTCTGAAAATTTTCATATATTATGTACGTTTGTCGGGAAGGAAACATAGGCTATAAATCGGGTGGTAGAGGTTAAACAGTGCCGGAGATATCACCGCCTCAAGCGTCTTTGCTGCTGGTGAGAGAAGGGAGATCGGTCTGTACGACTCCCCCAAACTCGTGTCCTTTCCAGATTTTAGTAGCGGGATCACTCTGCCCATTTTCCAGACATCGGGAACTATAAGAGTGTTCAAAGACAGGTTGAGGACAGTAGTAAGGTACTGAACTCCAGGTGAATCCAGATTTTTCAACATCAATGCAGAGATTCCGTCCGGGCCCAACGCCGTAGATGATTTGGCGCCACGGAAGACATTCGTAACTTCGCCCACGGTAAATTGAGATGGCTGTTCATCGTTGGCTCGGGGACCACGAATACGGCGAATGACTCTCCACCTTGCTCTGTCACTCTTGGGATGCACAATAAATTGACTGTTGGACAACCTGGCGCATCTCTTCGGATCAGTCACGGTTATTTCGCCAAAAGTAACTGAGATCCTGTCAACCTGTCTACCGGGGTTCGAGAGTGACTTCATAGACGGTTGAGCACCTATTGTGGGACTGCCCTGAAATTGTGGGATTAGGTGCAGGATTATGCCCACCCAAACACCTATTTTCCTGTCTAAATCATCTTCATGCAGTAGTCCTTTCACCATTCTTGAATGCTATAGCTTTAAATGGCATATTGAAGAGAACTTCTCCAGACCTCCTGCCGTTTTGTCATGCATGTTGGCTCCTAATCTTCTTCATTCTAATGTCTGGCATTGTATTGACGTAAATTTTATCAAAGTTCTTCTGTGCTTTTTGAGTCTTTCGGGGCAACATAATAAACCTAAGTTCCCTAAATGAAACTGATAGTGAATGAGGTTGCTAGACGCGTGCCATTATATTCCTTAAGTTTAAAAACCATAACAGCAGCAAACACAATTTATAAAATATTTATATTAAAGTTTTTATTTTTGTACGGCGAATTCAAAATTGAATTGACTTATCAAATTCTCTCAGGTGGGTTCATGCGGCCACATGATAAATACGCATTGGAAGTTAGTTTCTAATATACCAGACAAACTGCAAGCTTTCCAAAGACATCCCATATTAAATTAAGTTTAAATTTTTTAGTTTATTTCTCTTTATTTGATTTCAAAACATTGATCATTGTAGCATGCTCGGCCAATAGATCCAATAGCACCTCTATTTTTACATCCGACATATTGCTCTCTTCCTCTAGTGATTTCAGGCGCCGATTTAATCGAATAACTTCATCCACATCACCCTTACGTGATGAATGTATCCATATGCCATCGGCAAAGCGTAACTCCTTATTGCCCAAATTCAAGGAAATTTGTTTGTAATCATCTAAATCTTCATTCACTATAGGACAGCCATTATTGCATCGTGAGGTGCGCGGTGGTATAGGTTTCGATTCAAATTTTTTATTAAATAAAGGCATACTGAAATGATTTTTCCTTTAATTTGCCAATTGTCATTAAACGAAGAGAAGGATTATGGAAATAATTTTTTGCTATGTAAAGTTGAAAAAACCATGGCAACCGTCGTAATAGCCCACTTCCCTTATGAAACACTATTAGAGATGTACATAGATGGTGGTGGTCAAGGTATCATTGTACTTGTGTTCGGTTTAGTTTAGGGGTTGGTTGACCATAACTAGTAGTTAGCTGGTAGGCATAAGGTGTAAGCAAAGATTGCAAAGTTTTTCAATAAAAAATGTCCCATAAGAAATTTTGTTCATTGAAAAATGGATTCAGAAACCGTTATTGGCATCAATCAGTCTAGGTCAGTATGAAATTTCAGTATGAGATTTGAAAATTCTGTGTAAATTGCACTTGACCTATTATTTACAGCATTTTAAATGAAATCAATGAAGGCTGTGAAAAACTAATAATAGAAACTCAACGTGATTTGGAAATTTTTAGGGCAAGTTGATTACCATATTTTTAAAAATTAGACACATACATAAATATTTTTCTGAGCATCAGCTATTTACTCTATTTTTTGGTGTCCAAACTTTCTTTCGACCTTATGCAGAGTGAACAGCAAGAATTGCAGCATCAGTTATTGGTTTTTAAGGAGGAGAACAATTTCTTGAACAATAAACTGGAGCAACTTAAAAACGCTACAGCAGCCAATGAATCCAGAGACGATGCCACACGGGAAAGGCTTAACAATGATGTTTTGAAAAATGCCTCCTTACAAATTGACTATTTGCAAGTTGTGGGTTGTTATGGACCTAAATTGATATGTGAAATTTTTAAAATATTCTCCATTTTTTTCTTTTGTTAGGAAAACAAGGATTTGAAATCGTTAAATGAAAGCCACAAAAAAACCATTGAAAATCTGGAAAAGGAAATTCAAAATTATCGAAATCAAATTTTTAACTCATCATCAGCTTGCGAAGTAAGTTAAAATCATTTAAACTTCTACATTTAAGGCAGTGGTGGGCACACTAACGCTGTTGAAAAGTATCATCCAACATCAACTTAATGAAATAGCTTTGAAATAGAGTCGGTCGAACGAAGCCACACGGATTGTTTACACTGTCCGTGTGCTTCTGTTCGTTTTTCCTATGGGACTGTATGTTGTCCATCTATGATTTAAAGTCTTGAGATGTTTGCGACAGAGAATATAAGCCATGGCTAATAACCATTTACCCATAATCTGTATGTTAAAAAGGGTTTCGGGTACAACGGTGATTTTTCCCTCACATATGCTAACGGCATTTGCAAGGTCTTAAGCCATGTGAGTTGTTATTTAGCGACGTTCCCTTCGATAAAAAAACTAGGCGCCTACCATTGCTGATATTAGAAAAGCCAGGCCATCCTTCTGCTGTTGTTCCCATGAGCAGAAGGATGGCCTGGGCACCCCGGCAGCCGCTCTCCGAATTGCGACGGACTGTCTCCTCAGGTCTCATGTAGACCACTTCCATCAGGAGACCAAGATCCTACCAGTGCGAAGACATAACTAAATACATGCTGTCTAAGCAATACCTTTTGGGCTTGTATCGCAGGGACCATCCAAATCATCATCTTGTGAATAGATATCCACCGCTCAGAAGCCTTAAGGTAGATCGACATGATCTAGAGCGTGAGGTTCAGCGCTACAAGAGAGAACCTCTAGATCAAGCGGCATATCAAGCAGGTCTAGACAACATTCATGCAGATGCGGTAAATGGCTGCCGGGTAAATGTAGTCCTTGGAGAACGACCGCATCCCATTGCACCAGAAGAAATTGACCTCCCCCGGCAAACCAGAGTAGTTCTGGCTCAATTGCGTTCCGGCAGATGCAGCCGCCTCAACTCCTACGGAGCAAGGATTGATGCCGACGTGCATGATGTATGTCCCGATTGTAACCAGGGACCGCACGATATACGTCACCTGTTTAACTGCCCAGCCAGACCCACTCGACACAGACCCAGATCCCTGTGGACGCACCCCATCTTAGTCGCAGAGTTCCTGGGTCTTGACACTCAACAGAATCAAGCAGAAGAAAGATACAATAGAACACAATTAACTGCTACAACAACAACCCCGCAGAAGAGTGTTAGCCTTCCAGAATTTTTAATACTTCATTATTTTCCACATTGGTTAATTTTATTGCCTCTCAAAGGGTTTTATCCAAATGGGTAGGTTACACTAATGGTTGTTGCTTCATGGTAAAATTTTGTATTTGGTTGTGTGCGACGCCGACAAACTATCGGCTAGGTCTAAAATATGGGATCGTAGTTAGTTTTCTGCGATTCAGTTCTTTCAATCGATCTCAAATTTTCTAAAGGCTGCAACTGTTATTGTTCTTGTCAAACGGGACATATATCTAGCACATATATCTAGCAAGGGCTGCCGCCTCAGTGTATATCATCGGCAGCCCTTGCCGATGAAGAACTCCATCGGGTCAATCCGGTACGTACAACCGGCTGCCATAGGATTGCATTCGGTTTTAATTGGTCTGTGCATTGATATTGCTTCTATATAAATCGATCTCGTGATTTTTAGTTCTTATTTTTGATTGAAAAATAAGTCATGAGAAATTAACGATAGTATCGCTACTACAACAAAACCGAGTTTGTACAAAATGTTAAACCCCTTTTTCACAGCTCGGTCATCTATCTTCTCTTTAAAAAATCAGCTGACGAGAGCCTTAAATCCGGATTTGATAAGCAGTGTATAAGGGGTTTCAGTCTAATTGGATGAAAATTGCGCCCTCTATAGGCGCAGTGTATCTCAAAGGATGCATTCAGTGTCGGATTGCTTATTTTTGTTTAGTTTGTCAAAAAATTAACTTTTACGATAGTAGCCATCGGGAAAACATCAATCGATATTCAGTCAAAATATTAAATATCGATAGTGCCATCGATATTTTGCCAGCTCTAGTCTACAACGACAACAACAACTAATTACATCTTCTCTCTTTTGGTGCTATTATTCAATAGTACCGTTATAATGAATCAATCACATGTTTGAGATTTTTAAGATGCTTAACCGCATAAGCTCTTAAGAGTTAATGCATACATATTTGGTACCAAACATAAGAATTTAATTTTTTGAATTTTGGTCATCGGCAGCGACCACTGTGCGAACCTAAGTGTAAGCGTCGAGAAGGTTTTTAAATACGTGTTAAGTTTAGGACGGAAGATGAGAGACTAATCGGCCTGTAGTCCATGGGCAGGGGGGTGTGTGGTACATGTCCAAGCTGCATGTTGCATTTTCTATAGAGCGAGCTTTGTTTGCTCTTTCAGATTTTTATGCTAAAAATTTTGAGTATTTTGATTTTCTTGAAACTCGATGTACATATCTGATTTGTAAAGATATTGGTTGATAGGTCATTGGGTAATTATATACAAAATTTCTTCTTATTTCACCATAATAGGTAAAACAGAAATATACAGCCGTCATCAAAGTATTGGAAAGTACTATCATGAGTCAGAAATCCGAGATTAAGGAGCAAACGCAAGTCATTACAAACCTATTTGATCAAAAGAAACACATGAAGGATTTTATTGAAAAACTGCAAGTTTCCATTGAAGGTTAGTAGGAAGCGTGGGCAGCGTGGGCAGCAAAACAAACTTAATATTTGCTCTTGTCTTTGTAGAAAAGAACAAGGAAATATCCAAATATCTGGAAACAGATGGAATTTTAAAAAAATTACAGCATCAATTGAATGAATACAAAGAAAACTGTGTGGAATTGGAAAAATCACTAAAACTCTCGAAAAGTTTGGTGGATGAGCGATATAAACGTGAACAAGTTGCCATACAGAAGGTTCAAGAAGCTTTAACTGTGGCCGATATAGCCATGGCCGATAAAAAAGAGGCCTTAGATCGCCAACGCATACTTCAGGAGGAATGTGAAACTATAGCATCCACCATAGGCCAAGTAATGGAAGAGGCTGCACAAAAAGTTGAAAAGGAAATGGAAGATATGCGAAAAGCTAATTTGCAAAAAGAAAAGGCATTACTGGAGGAAAAAACCAAGGTAATACTGGGGACAAGAACTACAGAATACGATATGATGGGTGATATATTTACAGCTTGAAGAGCAGATTCGAAATCAAAATAAACTCTATGAAATTTTGAATACCAAATGCTTTCGACTCGAGGAGAAATATAAAAATGCTGCGAGTGATAATGAAAAACTATTGAAACAGTTGGAGTTAATGGAAAATCGAATTGTAAGTGAATTGGTAATGAGAAAAAAGGCAACTATTTCAGCTCAATTTTCTTCAAATTCTTATTTTTGAAAATAATAATAAATTGCACATTTAATTAAATTTATATTTTAGCATGAAATGGAGCAGCAGCATCACCGTAGCTATAGCAAAAGCCAAAAGAAGTATAACGACATAATACTAGAAATAATTTTATTACATTTTCTATATATCCATGGCTTAACATAAGAAGGTCCTAACTCAATTTTTTCCCTCAAAATTTTAAATAAGCGGGTTTTAAAAAGATTTCAAAAAAAGACCTATGTCAAGTATCTTTCTACTCCTGTAAAGAAACTAAAAATGTACCTCGCGTTTTTTTTTTATATATTCTGTAAGACAAATGTCAAATGCACCTTGCCTTAAAATTTCAGGCGGACACTATTGCAAATAACAGATTTATAACGATTTCAATAAAGGTCTATGCCAATTTTTTCCTTCTCCTCTAAAGTAACAAAACTCGAGTTAGGCCCTTTTTATATTAAGCCATCGATATGTATATTTTCATCATTCTTTTTTTTTGTATAGACAGTCCTTGGATGAGCAAGAGGTAGAAATCAAGTATTATGTGGAAAAAAATAAACAACTTCAAGAAAGGTAAAAAATTTTACACTATATTACATCAAATATTGCCACACAACACACAAAATGTTCATATTAAAAAATCTTACAAAAACAATTAAAATGACCAATAAGGTAATAGGACAGACAAACATCGGCCCTGCGGTAATGAATTTGGCATAACGAATGCCGACTTCAGACTAATCTGCAATAGCAATATTGTCAGTTGTTGTTGTAGCAATGCGTTGTACATGGAGGCGGCAACACTTGACGG
The DNA here is from genome assembly GCF_963082655.1 of Stomoxys calcitrans. NCBI lineage: Eukaryota > Metazoa > Arthropoda > Insecta > Diptera > Muscidae > Stomoxys > Stomoxys calcitrans. The sequence continues at coordinate 36,294,098 of NC_081553.1, read as the reverse complement.
TGAATTACTCCATCGGGTCGGGCTGCCATGGAATTGACAATTGTCGTTATTGTTGTAACAGTGTGTTGTGTTCTATTTTTCGTCAGTATCCAGATCCAGGAACTCTGCGACTAGGATGGGGTGCATCCATAGGGATCTGGGTCTGATAAGAGAGAGTCTGGCTGGGAAGTTAAACAGGTGACGTGTGTTGTGTGGTCCCTGGTCACATCCTGCACGTCGGCATCAATTCTTGCTTTGTAGGAATTGAGGCGGCTGCATCTGCCGGATTGCAATTCAGCCAGAACTTCTCTGTTTTAACGGGGGAGGTCAATATCTTCAGGTGCAATGGGAGGCGGTCGTTCTCTAGATCTACCTTAAGGCTTCAAGGCGGTGGACAATATGATGATTTGGATGGTCTCTGCTTAGACAGCATGTAATAATCACCCATATTCCCGTTGTCGAAGTCAAAAATCGACAGCAGTCGTTGTCGAAGGCCCGATGTAATTTAGAATGCAATCGTTTTCGTCAAATTTTACAGTCGAGTTTGACTTACGTCATACCAAACAAGTAAAAAAGCATTAAGTTCGGCCGGGCCGAACTTTGGATACCCATTACCTCGGATAAATATGTAAACCTTCTTTCGTCGCAATCCGGTGAAAAGTGGATAACTTATGCACCCAAATTCGACACGGACATTGAGTGGTCTACTAAATATAAGTCACTGTTGAATTTTGTATTTCAAATGTCAACAAAATCGGTTAAAAAAATATTGATTTTATGGGCTTCAGACCCTTAATCGGCATATTGGTCTATATGACTATTATATCTAAATACAGTCCGATCCGAACCATATTTGGGACCGATATTGGGAGACCTGAAACTACGCGCTGTATCAAATTTCAGCGAAATCGGTTAAAAGTTAAGTTTTTATGGACTTCAGACCCTGTATCGGCAGGCCGGTCTATATTGCAGCTATATCTAAATATAGTTCGACCTCAACTTTATTTAGCTCGGTAATCGAGAGGCTCAAAACAAGTCACTGTTTTAAATTTCAGCGAAATCGGTTAAAAAAATAATGCTTTTATGGGCTTCAGACTCTTTATCGGCAGATCGGTCTATATGGCAGCTATATCTAAATATAGTCCGATTTAATCCATATTGAGGTCAGATGTCGGGAGGTTTAAACTAGCCCACTGTTTCAAATTTCAGCGAAATCGGGCAATAAAGCTTTTATGGGCTTCACCACCCTTTATAGGCTGAACGGTATATATGGTAGCTATATCTAAATATAGTCCGATCTGAACCATATTTGGGTCTAATGTTGGGAAGCCTTTAGCTACTCACTGTTTCATGTTTCAGCGAAATCGGATTAAAAATAAAGGATTTATGGGTATTAGACCCTTTATCGGAAAATCGGCCTATATAGCAGCTATATCCAAATATGGTCCGATTTGGCCCGTTCAAGAACTTAACCAGCGTGCATCAAAAAGACGTATCTGTACCAAATTTCAGCTCAACATGTCAATTTTTGAAGGCTGTAGAGTGATTACAACAGACACACGGACATCGTTACATCGTCTTAGAATTTTAAGACGATCCGAAATATATATACTTTGCCGGGTCGGAAATTGATATTTCGATGTGTTGCAAACGGATTGACTAAATGAATATACCCCCTATACTACGGTGGTGGGTATAAAAATGTAAACTGTAAATGTGTCTTCGGCATCCATAATACCATTTTGTAAAAATGTCGACATTCGACTAAGCCATCGCCAACCGGAATAAGGGGGAATGTCTTCGCACGGGTTGGACCTTTGTCTCATGATGGAGGTGGTCCACATGAGAACTGAGGAGACAGCCCGTCGGAGTTCGGAGGAAGGCATTCTGATTGCGTGTCACAGAGCTGACGAGACCACACTAGCGCTGCATAACTTACCACAGACCGGCCAATTGGTTTCTTTGGCAGCACCTCAAGCGCTGCCGGCAAGTAACTTGAAGACCTTGTTGCTACTTTTGACTTGCTGTGGTTTGAGAAGAGAGTTTGTAAGAGCTGTCAACTGTTACATCAAGTATTTTGGGATACTTGATGGTCGGAATTGTCACTAATGTCGATCGTCATTTTAAGCTCTCTACGCACCTCATGCGTTTTTGTAGTGAACTATGTGGCTGAAGATTTGGATTCAGATTTCTTGCAGCGAAATAAGAGGCAAGCTCGTTGAAGTAGACGTTTAACCTATCGCAGATGACATCAATGGGTGGGAGGCCTGATGCCATGATCATACAAACGTCCGCATATGAAACGATCTCTATGTCATCTGGAGGGGGTGGAATTAAGGATAGGTAAAGGTTAAACATTCCGGAGATATCACCTTGCCTTTGTGATCTTCCTGTTTCACTCTACGGTGTTTCGATTTCATATCCCTAAATTCCACACAGAAAATGCACGACCCAGCGCTTCAGGTCTGGCTGGAGGTACGTATTGGCGATGAACTCAAGTAGTTTGGCATGGCTGAGCGTGTCTAATGCCTTCGATAGATCCAGTGTACCGAGGACCGTCCGACTGGCTGGAGAGACGTATTGGCGATGTCCTCAAATAGTTTGGCATGGCTGACCGTGTCGAATGCCTTCGATAGATCCAGTGTCAGGAGGACCGTCCTATCACATGGCCTGGGCTGATTGAAAAAATACGGCAAATGCTATGCAGAACAGTTGTTGTACTGTTGTGCAGTCTTCGAAATCCATTTTGATGCTCGGCGGATCCAAATTCTCCAACAAGGCTCGGGGAAGTCCCTCAAGCGTCTTGGTCTATACAACTCCCTCTCACTCCTTTCCAGGCTTCAGTAGGGCGATCACTCTGCCCATTTTCCAGACAACGGGTACTATAAAAGTGTTCAAAGACAGGTTGAGGACAGTCCTAAGGTTCTCGAATCCAGGTTGATCCAGATTCTTCTTCGGCATCAGTGTAAAGAATCCGTCGGGACTCAACGACTTGGACGACTTGGCGCCATGGATGACATTCGTAATCCATGGCGCCAAGACCACGGATACGACGAATGGCTCTCATCCCAGCCCTATCACTCTCGGGTTGCACAATAAATTGACGGTTGAACCACCTGGCGCACCTCTTCGGATCAGTCACGGTTACGTCAGCAAAAGTGACTGAGGTCCTGTCATCCCATCTATCGGGGTTCGAGAGTGACTTAACAGTAGACCACAGCTTGTCTAAACCGGTACCCAAGTTCCATTGCTCCAAGTGTTCCAGCCACAAATTCCGCTTATATTCGTTGACTACCCTGTTCATTTCCAGATTCAGCTAACCGATTTTGCTATGACTTCCAACAGCCTTGCCAAATATGGGTCAAATAGGCAATCTCATGGCAGTCGGTTGTAAGTACCGAATCGACCCGCTGGAGTCCTCCATCGGCAACAACACAATTGTTGACCCTCCACCATGGATCGCATTTGTCGAGTTCTCTGCGCGGTATCTCTTTTTAGGCAAACAAAGAATAATGAATAAGAACTGTTATGCTATTGGAGCTATATCAAGCTGTAGTCCGATTGGGACCATAAATGAATTGAATGCTGAACATTGTAGATGTTATTGTGTAATATTTCCGTCCATTCGGGCAAGAATTGCGCATTGTAGGGGCTAAAGAAGCAAAAAGATCGATTCAGACCATACTGTACACGTAAATTGAAGGTCATGGTAGAAGGCGTGGTACAAAATTTCTGCCCAGTCGGATGAGAATTGCGCCCTCTAGAGGCTCAAGAAGTCAAGATCCCAGATCGATTTATATAGCAGCTATATCAGATTATGTACCGATTTGCGCCATACTTAGCACAGTGGAAGTCATAACAAAACACCTCGTGCAAAATTTCAGCCAAATTGGATAAGAATTGCGCCCTCTAGCGGCTCAAGAAGTCAAGAAGTCAAGATCCTAGATCCGTTTATCTGGCAGCAATACCAGGTTGTAGACCGATTTCAACCATACTTGGTTGTTGGATGTGATACCAAAACACTATGTGCAAAATTTCAGCCCTCTGGAGGCTTAAGAACTCAAGATCCAAGATCGGTTTATATGGCAGCTATATCGAAACATGGACCAATATGGCCAATATACTTTATGGGGTCTTAGACGCATATTTCGAGATGTTACAAACAGAAAGACGAAATTATTATACCTCTGTTTGAGGGCATATGAGATTCGGCACGGCCATACTTAGCACACTTTTAGTTGTGTTTATAGTTACATATTTATAATTTTTTTATTTTCCAGTTACCGCTCGACTATACACAACTTAACCCATTTATTTGAGAAACAAATCTGTGCACTACAAACTGAAGTTACCAACCTAAAAGCGGAAAATAGTATGCTGAAAGCCAGAAATTTATCCACCAAAAATGACCAAAACTGAATTTGAATTCAATCGATTAATAACTTCATATGCATTTAGGATGTTTTGTTTTTTTTTTACATACAAATTTTTATTGTTGCTCACTTGTGTGAGAATCACTATTTGTTTTATATTTTTATGTAAATATATATACCTACTTTTCAAAAAAACAAAACAACGAAACTGTTTTCCTTAGAGTATTGCCTTATGCTGAATTCACTTGAGTCGTTCGGCCAGGGAATAAACTGGGAAACCAATAACTTGTTTCCTCATCTTGTTCATCAATCCAACATAGGCCTTCACTTACAACTTTATCCAAGGACTGGCGGGCTCTATAGTCAGACCATCTAAAGGCAACATTGAGTTAGAAAAAATTTTTAAAGATTTTTTTTTCGTATACATACCCCAATTGTTCAATGAGCATCGTAAGAGTTACAAAGCCTTGTTCAGTATTCGATGCCTGTGTTAGTATCGTAGTTTCTTCCATACTCAGCTCTCCGGGTATGGATTGTAGGATATATTTTCCTTTGCCCAATTTATGAACCACGAATCTGTAAGCATAAGAAATATGAGGGATCGAGGGACAGTTTTTGAATCCTAGATGACTAGTTTAAGATGAACCAGGCTCTCAGAGACTGAATAAGAAAAATGTTAGGGAATGGATGCATAGTATAGAGAAAGGCTATGTTATTGTAGTAGTAGTCACATTTTTATGTGAACGTAGCGATTCTGGTCAAGCTCCTATAGATGAGGATGCTCGTTCCGGTCCATAGTACCGGTCGCCGCGGGAACATGATGGCCATTGGATATTTGAAGGCGCCAATGACTTGCTTTGTCATACCTCAGCATCATAGGCACTCAGTATTTAACCCATTAACGACGAATGGGTAAAAAATCCCAAAAATAGAGCTGTCTTGGAAAAATTTTAGCTCGAGTTAGAAAAATGTATCCTAATGCAATTGGAATTTGTTCATGTCATATAAGGTCATGTTTTTTCCGCGAAGAGCGGCAATTTTTTTATAGCTCAAAAAATCAAACAAAAAATATTCTCATGTAAGGGACGAGTCCTCTTGGACAAGATAATGGTCCAACTAGAGGGCTTTACCTTAGTTTTTAATAAATTAAATTAAATTTTATTTTATTTTAATTTTATTCCTGGACTAGAATAAGGCAGTACTGCACTGTATTCGTCCTAGGATTTCGCTAGCTGCGGTAGTCTTAAAGTCTTCCCGAGTCTAAGCGAATATTTTGGTTTTATATTGTATGTTATTATATATTTTTGTTAGGCCTTTCGAGTAAAACAAGCGTGTTTTAAGTTTAAACAACTTTATTGTCCAACAGTCTGACAAGAATGATGATTTTTATCGACATGTACATAGCTTTTAAGACTTTCACAGAATCACTCTAACCATCTAGAGTGGAAACAAAATCTATGTTCGAAAGAATTACAAAAACAATTATTCTTAACTATCGAAATCTTGAGCAAAAGAGCGTTCATTAGATTACAATTATCTTGAGTCTTGACAAAAGAGAGTAATTATATGTTATGCAAAACAAGATAGAGTGAGACAGCAATAGTTACCGATTATCTAGAGCGTAACATTATCACATTGTAACATTGTAATTTTATAAGAGATTAACATAACACAAAAGAGTAGGTATCCTAATTGTTTATTTTTAACATTGAGATATTATGCAGTTAAGTTGTTGGTGACCTTAACATGTTTGTAAATGCTGGGCTGTTACAACCTCCCCCTCAGTTGCATCAATCGCCACGATGATGTAACTGAATATTATTAAATATTTTTGGCTAAACGCGCAGACCTCCTCGGTGCTGGTGATGGCTCTTTTCTACAATGGGTTTCTTGTTGGTTACCATGTTGTCCCTGCTGCTGCTGAAGTTTCTTTTCGGTTTGTTGTTGACTATTTTGGTCATGTTGTTGTTTATGTGGCTGACGATGCTGCTCGTGTTGTTGCTGTTTGTGATGATAACGATGCTGCTCGTGTTGTTGTTTATGTTGTACATGGCTTTCTTTGGAAGGGCGACCTCGTTTACGTTTTGGATAAACAGGATCCATATCTTCGCCTTCGTATGGTATTAAAGCAGACGAATGTACTGTTGCTACTGGTAGATTAGGTTCATTAATAGCCGCAATACTATAGCAATTGGAACCTTTCTTTGCAATAATTACATACGGCCCATCTCTTTTGGGAACGAACTTAGAGGTTATGCTATCTTTAGCTTTGCTTAATATATGAGTTTCTGCCAAAACTTTACATCCGACTTGAAAGTCTGGCTGACTTTTACGCTTGAGATCCACTACCCTCTTATTTTTGTCCTGCATTTTAATTTGAGTTTCATTGGCGATCTCCAAAGTATCGGCTAGTTTCAATAAATATGGTGTGATTTGTGGGACAAAGTTTTCAGCCTTTACGATGGCCCTAAAGTCATAATGCACTTCCGTTGGCGTTCGAAGCTCTCTTCCGAAAGTAAGATACGCTGCTGTTTGTCCCGTACTGTCGCACTTTGCAGTATTCATTGCAAATCTTATTGCTGGTAGCATTATACTCCATTTTTTATGGTCTGTACCTACGCATATGGAAAGTTGCGCTTTCAAATCGCGATTTTTCCTTTCCACGGGATTTGATTGCGGATGATAAATTGGGGTAAAAGTTTGTTTAATTCCCAAACAAAATGTTAGTTTCTGCATTAATGCCGATATAAATTGAGTGCCATTGTCTGTGTGTATTCTACGAGGGACCCCATATCTCAAAACCACTTCGTTTAACAAAGTTATAGCACAATTTTCTGCAGTGGCATCCTTAAGAGCAAATAACTCCACCCATCTACTGCATATGTCTTCTACGATTAATATCCACTGATAACCCTCTATTGTCCTTGGCAAGGGTCCAAAGAGGTCCACTGCAATTATCTCAAAACGCTTGTTAGTGGATATTGTTTGTAATAATCCGGACGGTTTCATGTTTGAAGGCTTATAACGCTTACATTCTTCGCATGATTTCACATAGTTCCCAATATCGTTTCTTATCCCTGGCCAATAAAATAGTGCTGTTATTCGGCTAGTAGTTTTATCTTTTCCGTAATGGCCAGATATAGCATCCTTATGGTATTTATATAAAATTTCATCACGAAGTGATTTTGGAAGGACCAACTGTCCGTTCTCTGAATCTTGTTCACAACAATATCTATACAGTACACCGTCAAGCATCATATATCCACGATTTGTATGTCTAAGTACATTCTCATCATCCTTTTCGAATGATGTAATAATTTGCCTTAGATCATCATCTTCAAGCTGCGCTTGACGAAAGTCTTCAAGTCCTTTTCGCGGTAAGTCAATATCTATAGCATTACATTCACAGGATTCGATGCATACTTCGTGAGAACATGGTGGTCTGGATAACGTATCCGCTATGACATTCTGTCTTCCGGGAGTATAGTTAATTGTAAAATTGTAACTTTGTAATAGCAAGGACCATCTAGCTAAACGGCCCGTTGGGGATTTTAAGGAGAATAGCCACTTCAGCGGCTGATGATCTGTCAAGATAGAAACCTCAGATCCTTCTATATAACCGCGAAATTTCTGAACTGCCCACACGACAGCTAAAGCTTCGCGCTCTGTGGTGGAATAGTTTCGCTCCGCTGGTAAGAGAAGGCGGCTGGCATATTCAATTGGGTGTTGTTCGTCCTCTTTCTCCCCCTGAAGTAGAACAGCCCCGATCGCATAATTGCTTGCATCTGTCCTTAAGAAAAACGGCTGATTCTCTTTTACTTGTTGCAAAATTGGTGGTGATGAAAGCAGTCTTTTTAGCTTTTCGAACGATTTATTTTCCTCTTCGGACCATTTCCATACAGCAAGCTTCTTTGTTAAATTCGATAATGGCTTTGATATTTTGGCAAAATCAGGTATGAACCTTCTGAACCAGGAACATGTTTGCAAGAAAGACATAAGCTGTTTAACATTTTTAGGAATTGGTCTATTCAGGATTGCCGATGACTTTTCAGGATCTATTTTTATACCACCTTGTGTTAAAATGTGGCCCAAGTATTTGACTTCCGGCTTAGCGAAAAAACATTTATCCTTGTTAAGGTGAAATCCAATAAATTTGAGCTTTTTAAATACCATGTCCAGGTCTTTGATGTGGGAAGCAAAATTTTGCGAACATATTATAATGTCGTCCAAATAGGCCAGAATTAATATGCTTGGGAGACTAGAACGAAATTTATCGATTATCCTTTGAAAGGTTGCGGGCGCATTTTTAAGGCCGAAAGGCATTCTATTAAAAGCAAAAATGCCGAAAGGAGTAGTAAAAGCCGTTTTCAACTTATCGTCTTCTGACATTCGTATTTGCCAATAACCTGATTTTAAATCGAGGGTTGACATAAAGGGTGTTGTTTTTGCTGCGTGTAAAAGGTCCTCCATACGTGGCAAAGGATATGTATCTGTAACTGTAATTGCGTTTAGTTTTCGGTAATCGACGCAAAATCGAATGGAACCATCCTTTTTCGGTATAAGAACGACGGGAAAAGCCCAAGGTGATTCAACCTCTTCAATTATACCCTTTGTCAACATGGAATTTATTTCCATCTTCAACTTTTCCTTCATAGCCGGTGAAATTCTATATGGCGGATTTGATATGGGTGTATGACCACCCGTGTTGATTTTGTGCGTAATACCATTAATGGGCGAGCTAATATTTTCAAATATATCCTCATGGGATGTCAAGAAAGATAAAAGCTCCCGTTTCTGGGATTCTACCAAATACGAATTTTCGTCCTCACAAATATTAAAATCGAGGGAATTCAGTTCAAATGCCAATGGACTCCAAGACTCTGAATCTTTGCGAGTTTTCTTCAAAGGAGGAAATAAATCAGCTGATTGAGGCATTTCAAACCCGTTTGGCAGTGAGTCTTCAAAAATTTTAAATAAGCCCCCAGGTGAGTAATTTTCGGGCTTTGAGTACAACTCACCCAATGGTGGGTTTTCTTTACAATTCGACTCAAACCATGACATGAAATCTTGCAAATTTGAAGATGATTTTGGTTGTGCATCTTCTATGTGGGCTTGGCTAACTGCGATACCTTTGACATTGACCGTTTTCGTTTTAAATTTGAAAAATTCTTTTGGCTCGTCCTTAAAATACCAGACCCTTTGGGCTAAATCCATTACAATGCCAGCCTGCTCTAGAAAATCAATGCCCAAAAGTGTCCTATTGCACCTGGCATTTGGAAGACAGATAAACCTTATACGTTTTAGACGTTTTCCTATTATTATATCCACAATTGTAGAACAGACAACTTCTTTTCGAGCAGCTCCATCTGCCAAGGTTATTTCTGCGAATACTTTCTGGAATTTGACTTCTTTCTCGACAAGTTTTTGAAACAAGTAGTACCCTGCCACACTGGTTCTCGCTGCCGTGTCCAAATAAGCTTCGCCATTCAAGCCGTTTACATTAATTTCAACAGTGGGCACGTCGTGGCCTACGAGGGTTGTCTGTATGCTATTGAAATCAAGCGTTTTTGGACTTTCTAAGATGTTACGGTTATTACAAGTTGGACAATTGGATCTGTAATATCCCACAGCGCCGCATCCGTAACAGTTAATTTTATTTTCTTCGGGTTTCCCCCTTTTCTCTATTTCAATGCGTTTGTAACACACATCTGCTGTATGGTTTTTCTTTCTGCAGTAAGAGCAGCGTATTTGTGGTTTTTCTGAGGAACTAAACGTTTTGTTACCTTCAGTTTTATTTTCATTTATTGACAGTTCAATATCTCGAGCTTTGTATAGAAGTTCTTGGAAAGTCTTGACGCTTTCGCGAGGAATTTTCTCTCGGATTTGAATACTAATTTGTGAAAAAATCATGTTTATAATAGTGCTCTCTGGAAGTCTTTCTTTTAACTGAGCGAAAAGGCTTCTCTTTCTACACACGAAACTATCAGTCGACTCATAAGGTCTTTGTTTATCCTGAAATATTTCAGAGTAGATCCTCCAATCTGGTTTTGGCGGTGAAAAAGCATCGCGTAATAATGCTATGGCATCTGAAAAGGTTCCGGCTTCAAACTTGACGCCTTGCCACCAAGAGGATGCGTAACCTTCGAGTAGCAATGGAAGGCTAAGAAGAGCCATGGAATCTGACATATTTTCTGCCTCTTTGTACACCAAGATCGTAGCAATAAAATCTTCGACTTTTGCTGTGCTTCGACCACCATTGAAACGTGCGCTGCAAGAGCTAAAAGTAGATCGACTTTCTTGACGGACAGAATTTCCTAATAGATGGGAAAATTGGCTTTCTGAAAGGCTCACAGTAACGGGGACGGAATTTGAATTGGATCTAGATTGATTTGGAACAGGGTTACTTTGCATAGGAGCAGGATTTTGTTTTCTAGTAGATGGTGCATTAGAAGGGGTTTGAGGAGTATTTGGAACGGTCGAAGAAGTGCTTGTGCCTCCAGCAAGTGCTTGCTCTGGAATCGGGCCTACAGCATTTATTGAGTTCATTGTAGTTCTTGGCATACCTCAAGCGATGAAATTCGTTTTATTATTTTATCGTAATTAGAGCCACACGTTCTCTAGCAACTATTTGCTACCATAGGCAAACGTAGTACTAACAACAATTATAGGCAGATCACAGAGGTCCAATTTAACAACAACAACACCTATTGATCACTGATGGAGCAATTTCAAAACAACAACAACACATATGATTTACCGTTGCTTATGAGTCCAATATATGATGACCAATAAATCCACGTGAAGCAAAATTGAAGCCTCGATGGTTTAAATTTTCGATTTGATTTGAAAAGTTATTTTTCCAAAATTTTCCGTTGGGCGCCAATTGTAAGGGACGAGTCCTCTTGGACAAGATAATGGTCCAACTAGAGGGCTTTACCTTAGTTTTTAATAAATTAAATTAAATTTTATTTTATTTTAATTTTATTCCTGGACTAGAATAAGGCAGTACTGCACTGTATTCGTCCTAGGATTTCGCTAGCTGCGGTAGTCTTAAAGTCTTCCCGAGTCTAAGCGAATATTTTGGTTTTATATTGTATGTTATTATATATTTTTGTTAGGCCTTTCGAGTAAAACAAGCGTGTTTTAAGTTTAAACAACTTTATTGTCCAACAGTCTGACAAGAATGATGATTTTTATCGACATGTACATAGCTTTTAAGACTTTCACAGAATCACTCTAACCATCTAGAGTGGAAACAAAATCTATGTTCGAAAGAATTACAAAAACAATTATTCTTAACTATCGAAATCTTGAGCAAAAGAGCGTTCATTAGATTACAATTATCTTGAGTCTTGACAAAAGAGAGTAATTATATGTTATGCAAAACAAGATAGAGTGAGACAGCAATAGTTACCGATTATCTAGAGCGTAACATTATCACATTGTAACATTGTAATTTTATAAGAGATTAACATAACACAAAAGAGTAGGTATCCTAATTGTTTATTTTTAACATTGAGATATTATGCAGTTAAGTTGTTGGTGACCTTAACATGTTTGTAAATGCTGGGCTGTTACACTCAAAGTTTTTACGAGTGAGATTTTTGGAAACGTCATTCTGTAAAGGTCATTAAAATCCAGTTTTTTCGCTAAATGGTCATAAAATACTAAGAAAATGATTTTTTTTTTGTAAAATCATAGTAGATTAGAAAATTAAAAGAATTTTTGTTTTTTTATTTTTTTTTTTCAAAAATGTTTAATTTTTTAGAGAAAACAATTTACCAAACCTTTTTATTTTTTAGGAAAATTTAAAAAAAAAGAGACAACAGAATCGGGGTCAGGCGTTAACGGGTTAAGCAAGATCCGGTGCCGTTCGACCTCTAACTGAGACTCTCCACTCGATACTGCTTATTATTTGCCACAGAAGTTGCAGCTACTTCCTCCGGAGCATTCCATCATCCGAAAACTGTGTACCTGCCTGGTGCCTCGCAACTAAACTTTGATTTTATTTAATACATATAACTTGATACAAGGTTCAAAGCTCAAAGTTCCAAGCAATAACTATTCCAGAGCACATCGAGATTTATTCTATCGCCGCTCGTGTGTGTATGACTACAGTCTATTAATGACCCACGCCGGTTAAGGATTTGAACCTGGGTTAGGAATGAAAATGTTCTAAGTAAAAAGGACGAGAGTTCCTTGGAAATGACACTGGGCAAGTCCGAAGAGATTCACCGTAGACCCTGAGAAAACTAACATCTACCTGTTCACTGCAAATGAAAATTTGCCTATGAACATTCCATTAAGGAACAGGGGCAAACATCTTACATATTAATGAGTGCTGTCCGACTTAAGTTAAAGATGGTACGTTGGTTTTAGAAAAGTGAGGTCTGGTCATATCGGTAGTAAGGTGGACCGCGAAAGAGAGGAAGTGCAAAGTAAACCCATTGTCTTCGCTCACCCACCCATCGCACCAAATACCAGCGATGACATTTAAGGTCGTCTGTAAAACACAAATACCAAGAATGCTGGAAGGAATAAGGGGATCCCAAAAATGACAATTGGAAGTTGTTACATGGGTCGAAGCTGGGGGATAAAAATGCCGCCTGACAGAATGGTCCTTCAGACGTATATGCGAGCAATTAAGGAATGCCTGCACTATAATAGTGCTAGAACGAGACCTCAGATTGTGAGCATGAATGTGAATATTCAAATGACTATTGCTACGATAACGAGGGCGATAACGCTTACATATGGCACGATCCCCATAATTTGTATACCGAGCCATATTGGGGTGAGAGACAATAAAAAAAAGGACTAACTGGCATTAAGAGCTAGAAGTTTGTCAAAAGGAGACGTACCTGCGGAATATAGGTGCAGGAAACGCTGGAAACGACTTGCGCAGAGCTTATGGAAAGCACAAGGAGACAATCGAGCATTTTTTATATCAACGCTCAGCCTTCGCAAGGAAAATTTCGCACTATTCAGGGTCGGAAGTCATACCAGACTTAATAATCTCATGAAAATAGACTGAGAGAGGTATATGGATTCCTGACACAGGCTTTTCGAAGTTTCTTTTTAGAAAACTTAGGTTTTCTAAGTTTCTTTTTAGAAAACTTAGGTTTTCTAAGTTTCTTTTTAGAAAACTTAGGCTTTTCTAAGTTTCTTTTAGAAACTGGCTTATGGCCTTTTTTAATCTATTCTAACATAACTTCAATTTTTTTATAATCCCCCTTATTTCGATGGCGCAGTCGAATGTCGAACTTTTTACAAAATTGTATTATAGTTATCGAAGACGAACATTCGTTTACATGTTTGGTATCACAAAAGACGATTTTGACTGTCAAATTTGACAAAAACAATCGATAAATAAGTAAATTGCATTCTAAACTGCATCGCGTCTGTTTGTCAAAAAGTATGGAACCTTCTTTTATATTATTTTTTATACCCACCACCGAGGGATGGGGGTATATTCATTTTGTCATTCCGTTTGCAACACATCGAAATATCCATTTCCGACCCTATAAAGTATATATATTCTTGATCAGCGTAAAAATCTAAGACGATCTAGCCATGTCCGTCCGTCTGTCTGTTGAAATCACGCTACAGTCTTTAAAAATAGAGATATTGAGCTGAAATTTTGCACAGATTCTTTTTTGTCCATAAGCAGGTTAAGTTCGAAGATGGGCTATATCGGACTATATCTTGATATAGCCCCCATATAGACCGATCCGCCAATTTAGGGTCTTAGGCCCATAAAAGCCACATTTATTATCCGCTTTTGTTGAAATTTGGGACAGTGAGTTGTGTTAGGCCCTTCGACATCCTTTGTCAATTTGGCTCAGATCGGTCCAGATTTGGATATAGCTGCCATATAGACCGATCCATCGATTTTGGGTCTAAGGCCCATAAAAGCCACATTTATGGTCCGATTTCGCTGAAATTTGGGACAGTGAGTTGTGTTAGGCCCTTTGACATATTTCTTCAATTTGGTCCAGATCGGTTCAGATTTGGATATATCTGCCATATAGACCTATCCTCCGGTTTAGGGTCTTAGGCCCACAAAAGCCACATTTATTATCCAATTTTGCTGAAATTTGGGACAGTGAATTGTGTAAGCCCCATCGACATCCTTCGTTAATTTGGCTCAGATCAGTCCAGATTTGGATATAGCTGCCATATAGATCGATCCTCCGATTTATGGTGTAAGGCCCATAATAGCCACATTCATTATCCGATTTTGCTGAAATTTGGGACAGTGAGTTGTGTTAGGCCCTTTGACATATTTCTTCAATTTGGTCCAGATCGGTTCAAATTTGGATATAGCTGCCATATAGACCGATTTCTTGATTTATGGTTTTGGGCCCATAAAATGCTCATTTATTGCCCGATGTCGCCGAAATTTGGAATAGTGAGTTAAGTTAAGCCCCTTGACATACTTCTGCAATATCGCACAGATCGGTCCAGATTTGGATACAGCTACCATATAGACCGGTATCTAGGTTTTAGGTTTTTTGGCCATAAAAGACGCATTTATTGTCCGATGTCGCTGAAATTTGAGACAGTGAGTTTGGTTAGGCTCTTCGACGTCCTTCTTCTGGACCAGATCGGTCCAGATTTGAATATAGCTGCCATATAGACCGATCACTGGATTTAAGGTTTAGGGCCCATAAAAGAGGCATTTATTGTCCGATTTCGCCAAAATTTGGGACAGTGCTTAGTGTTAGGCTCTTCGACATGTTTACGCAACTTGGCCCAAATCGGTCCAGATTTGGATATAGCTGCCATGTAGACCGATATCTCGATTTAAAGTCTTGGCCCATAAAACGCGCATTTATAATCCGATTTCACTCCAATTTGATACAGTGACTTATGTTCGGCTTTTCGACATCCGTGTCGTATATAGTTCAGATCGGTATGAGGTATATGAGTATAAGGTATGAAATTTTTACCGAATTTTGATGAAAGGTGGTTTACATATATACTCAAGGTGGTGGGTATCCAAAGTTCGGCCCGGCCGAACTTAACGTCTTTTTACTTGTTTTTATTTAACATAATATTTTTTAATTATCAAGCTTTCGAAGGCGAATAAATTACAGAATACCCTGAAATGTGAAATTCGCCTTCAACTACGACTGCTGTCGATTTTCGCCTTCGACAACGGGAATAAGGTTGATTATTTAATTTTGTTGTTGGAACTGTGTCTACCTAAGACCAACTGTTTTTTGTTTCTAATTAAAAAAACTCAAAAAATTAGGGCAAAATTTGGTGTTGCAAAATGTATTGGGCAAGGCTATGGAGATCTCGATTTAGGAACCATCCCCCATGTTTCATTTGCAGTCCTCTTAGCCACTAAAAGATTACATGCTCCATCTGAACACTAATTAGAGTACTCCCAATTCAATACCATGGCAGCCGGTTGTACGTACCGGACTGACCCTATGAATCCCTACATCGGCAAGGGCTGCCGCTTCAGTGTTCTGCACACTGCTACAACTACAACAATAAATCTAATTAGTGAGAGGTCAAGCATTCGATAACATGAGGCAACTTCAAAGTACAAGATAGAAAGGCGAGCAAACTTATTCGAGTTCGCACTCAGTAAACAGAATCCATTATGGCCCAAGTGGTAAATAAGTAAGCAAATGTTAGAAGTTGTATACTAAGGATAACAAAATCGTTTCTTACCCATTTCCAAATATGCTTAGCTTTTTTGTAGCCATTAGAATGTCTTCATTTGTTATTTCTTGATGTACAGCATTTTGTCCTCTGGCAGCAATTAATCGTCTTCTCAACTCATTCAATTCCATTAATCCACCTGCAAGGCACAAATGCCATAAAACACACACAAATATGTAAAGCGATTGGGTTTCATAAACATCTTCATAATTTATATTATTTAGAAAGATATATTTTCAGTTATGAGATATCAAGAATTCTGGGAGCGATGAGATCATTCCAATTTTTCTATTGACTTTGGTGAGCCAAAATTAAAGTATCTGATTAAATAAATAAATGGTCCATAAGTTGTTATTGTAGCCACATACTTGCATGTGGGGATGTGAGTATTCTGGTGTGAAACGAGGTTATTTAAAGTGGCGAAAGCATTCTTGGGTCAGTAAAGATTCTAGATCGAATTCTTGACGTATGGATATCGATAGTCAAAAATACATTTCTTTGGCGATTTAAATGCAGATGATTCGAATTTGATTTTAAAATTTGTTTATACTATCTCATTCAAAAGAGATGCACTAAACTCTAATGTTGCATGAACTAGCTTTTAAAAAACAATTCATTAAATATGTTTACCTTACCTGTTTTATGATTCGCCGCCAAACATACCTCCACCACCTGTACTCCCAATTCGTAATAAAAATCTCCCATTCCCAAGACACTCCAAAAACCTTTACCACTAGCCAGGGGATCTACGCCAATGGCTGCACACATTTCTTGAAATTGTTTACGAAATTGGGCATTTTTCTTAATATCCTGTTTATGGCTTATGGAAAATTCTTCAAGTTTTTGCCGAAACACTTCCATTTGTTTGGTCATCTGCTCCAATTGACTTTCCTGCAGATCTGTGCCCTTGTCCTTCAGTTTTTCAGCAGCCAATTGCTGTTGTTGAATAGCTCCTAAGCCTACTCTACGTCTCATTTTTGCTAACTATTAACTATTTATAAGTAATATTTTTTAATATTTAAACAGCCTGAGAATAAAAATGTTTATGATTCTCACATTTAAAACAAAAACAGCTGATATTAGTCATTTGCTCAGTTGCATAGTGATGCCAGATTAATCATACATTTTTGTGATGCCGTATCGTGACACATAGAACAAAAAAAGTTGGCCGATGGCGGCCGTTTCTAAGGTTGTCAAAATCGAAAACCGGTTAAACTGTTTCGATTGTCTCCACCGTAATCGGGTTTTAGAAACAAGTTACAAAGGGCGAAACGAAAAAGTTCGCTTTTGATTTGTTCAACCCCCTTTCCCCTGACATTACTACTATACGTACTTGAACTTATCAAAGCAATACCTCAGATTTAATAAACATCAGTGTAAACACTGATTGTCCAACATTCTTACAGCTTACAAGCTGTTTTGAATGACACTAGCTGTATTCAAAACTCAAAAATTGGTGCAAATTTGGAAAAATGTTTACTGGTTCGCGGACCTTATTTGCTAGCAGAAGAGAGCGCGAGAGAGGGCAAATTTTGACAGTTAGAATTTAGAGAACCTGCAAATTTCTACTGGGACTTTTTTTTGCCAGCAGAAATTTGCAACTTTGAGCATATGTTTTGAAAAGGTCAGCTGTTTTATGAAAAGCAGCCGTTACATGAAAATACAAAAGCTAACGCCAAAATAGATCAAAAAGGCAGAGATATGTAAAAATATAAATATTGTTTATTGGTAATTATTAAATTTGTTTCATTTTTTTACTTTTGATGAAAATTCTTGGAAGAAGCTAGTGTTCAGGCACAGAAAACTCGACAAATGAAGTTGTACCTCAAGTCGGCTGTTCTACGTTAGATGTTAAGTGCAAAATTTGCGGAATTATTTGAAAAATCTTGACAAACTAAAACATTGTATCCTTTCAGACACCAAGTAAAGAGCAATTATCGGTTTCTTTGATGGAATAATCCTCACCGGAGAGCTACGATGAAACCAACACCGTTCCTTTGAATGCTGTCATGGGATTGAGTGGGTCTAGTGACGCAAGGGATTAAAAAAATTAGTGCAAATTAGTCTGCTTATTGTGAACGGATACAGATATCTTCAATGATAACAAAGTGTCCGTAGCCGCCACATGACCAGATAGAAAGCCCCCTTAGCCTCACATCAGTGGTCGTAGCAATTTATCTAGCCACAATATCCAAAAGTATTAGATGGTTAGTCCAAGGTATCTTTGTCGGCACAACAAGTGTACTTTTGTAGACGGTGATGGCATGTAAAGCAGTTGTAGTCCTATGCGTCCTTCGAAATGCATGCTGATGCTCGGCGAATGGAAATTGTCCAACGAGAGGAGCGGGAGGAGTAGTCTCTCATGCCTCTTGGCTACTGATAAAAGAGGGGAGATCCGTGTGTACGTATCCAGTACGTACAACCGGCTGCCATGGGATTGAACGGTAATTTGTGATGGCTGTCCAGCGGCACGGAGATCACGGATATACGAATGGCTCCCCTTCTAGCCTTTTCACTTTCGGGTCAATAAATTGACGCTTATTTAAGGAAAATACCTCAAAAGTATTGCCAGCATTTTTTATTAAAAAAAAAATTGTTTTCTTAGCAAGCAAATAAAAACCAATCAAAACAAAATCAGCTGTTTTTCTGCAAATTTTCACTGGAAGTCATTCGTGTACTTTTGCATGCAAATTTTTTTAAAGAGAGTAAAATGGTTCTTACTGTCCTGCAAATTTTTAATGGAAAAGTATGCGAACAGACCTTTTATGATTGATATTTGTGCAGTGAAAAAAACGGGTTTTCAAAAAACCACCGGTTTTTGACAACCCTACGCGTTTTTCACTCATGTAATGTCCTAATTCCGATCGCATATCTTCGGCAAACCTAAGGTTCTCATTGCAAACGCGCACAGTAGTTACGGATATCCTGTGCTTTATAAAAAAAAATTGGTTTATATATAGCTCACATATATGGAGACCACCGTACCGCAGAGGTTAGCATGTTCGCATATGATGCTGGATTCGAAACCAGGCGTTGATTTCGAATCATAAATAAATGTTGTCTAGCCGCGCTTGATATGCCGCTTGATCTAGAGGGTCTCTCTTTTAGCGCTGTACCTCACTCTCTAGATCATGTCGATCTACCTTAAAGCTTCTAGGCGGTGGATATCCAACCACAATATGGTGATTTGGATGGTCTCTGCAATAACAGCCCAAAATTGCTTGGACAGCATGTAGTTATGTCTTCGCACGGGTAGGAACTTTGTCTCCTGATGAAGGTGGACCATGTAAGGAGACAGCCCGTCGCAGTTCGAAGAGCGGCATTCTGGCAAATCTGAATATTATTCCACTGTGTGTCACATAGCTGTGGAGACCACACTGGCGCTGCATAACTTTCCACATACCATCCAATCGCTTTGTACGTGGTCAACAAGGTTTCTTTGTCAGCACTCCAAGTGCTGCCGGCAAGAGGCTTGAGGAGCTTATTTCTACTTTTGACTTTATCGTAAATTGTTGTGGCTTGAGAGCAGAATTTGTGAGTTATGTAAACTGTGACATCAAGTATTTTGGGACACTTGATGGTTGGAATTTTCAGTCTATTTCTCAGGATTCTATCCATCTTTCTTAAAAATCTTTTTCTTTTTTTTCTAAAAGTTGCTCAACAGTAAAAAACCATATGCTTTTTTAGTAAACATGAAAAGACAGTATCAATATTTATTTATTTATTTGCTGAATTTTGTAATGTTAGGCCTAATTTGCCGTTTTAATAAAATTATTACAATAGAACTACTCACAAAAGCAAAGCTTTTTCATGTAAAAAAAAATACATTATATGTGAAAGAATGAATAAATCTTAACTAATGAACAAAAAAATTGTAGTACTTATATCGAGTGCCTTGGAAACAAATTATCGAAAGGACGAAAAAATGTTGATGGATATTTCTAAAAATTAAATGCTCTAATGCTAAGGTAGTTATACATGTCTGGATTTAATTTTAAGAAAATTGGGAATGTGTATAAGGGCATTAACTAAATTATTTAACAAATAGCAAAAATGCATATAAATAGTCTCAAGACTATGGACTGTCCATTCGGGTTCGGTACCAGCAACTTTATAAAGCAAAAAATGTTTTTTTCTTGTTTTTTAAAATTAATGTCTTATTTGGCTTTTACGTCACTTACAAAAGTTAATTTGCTACTTATAAATCACGTCATAGCGATAATTTGAAATTTTGGGCATATCGATATGTCTACCATCCTATAAAGATTTCAGAAAATTCCTATATATCAAATTATAAGCAAATAAATATTTTTTTTAGTTTCGCATAGTTTTTACAAATTAAAATTTAACTATGTATATTTGTGCACATTTTATTAAAAAAAATAAATAAAAATTCTGGTGTGTTCTTTGATAAAAGCGATTCCATTACAAACGAAGATATTTGCCAATTAAGAGTATTTAGCTACCACCGAGGCAGTTTAATGGATCCATAGAATGATAAAATGTGGTTAATGTTATTTCACTAGTTTTAAAATTTTGAAAAATATGTATGTATATATAAACCTTTGCAAAGGTGGTACATATTAAAAATACACATTTGGGTGCTTATTTTTTTGGTTTTAGAAAATAAAATAGGATAAATTCGTGTTAACAAAATTTTCAGTTAAAATGAGAACATTTACTGTGTAGTTTAGAATGATAAAGAAGTGAGTCAAATAAAAAATATATCAAATAATTTTGTGAAAAATACTCTCACAGACATATGTATATATGGACTTACATCATTATCATTCTCACAGACACATTAATTCTCTTTTTTCTGTAATGATAAAATTATTTATGTATGACGTATTACTCTTATGTTTAACTAAAATAATGCCTTGTAAAATCAATATATCATTAGGACGCTTCTGGGAAGTTCATATTGCAAAGATTTCTGTAAAAACTAGGTTTTCTTATAAAAAAGTGTTTGTTTCAAAATCAATCTCACCTGTGTCTGAAAGTAAAAAATAATATCTACAGACAGCATACTGAACTGGAGGTTTACTCTAGCTATCATGGAAAGATTAAGGGGAGCAAAACCAAAACACTTAAACAAATCTACTTGGTTCAGTCATAGAAACAAAGATTATTTTTCCACCTAATAAGAAAGTAAGAAGTAGAAAAGACCTTTAAAAAAGAACCTTCCCACCAATTTGTTCTTTGTGATCGAAGCACTCATAATTATTGCCAACAATATTGAGGGAAAAGTTAAATGAACAAGCCGAATATTCCATAACGAAGTCATACAAAATAAAAGTAAAAGAAATTTTAATTCTGTAGAGTATGTAATACTTAAAAATAATAACTAAATAAAGCCTCTCGCAAAAAAATAAATAACTTTGAGAAAAAATATTTACACAGAAAATAAATAATACACCTACAATACAAATTGTTCCTAAATCTGTATTTAATATAATGAAAAAAACAACAATACAACAATTGAATGCATCAAATATCATAATGTTATGATGGATATTAAAGCTTTAAGAGATTTTCATTTTTCTAATTTCTTGAAAGAGTTCCATGGTTGTAAAAGTTCGAGAAATAAATTTCATTCGTTCAAAGCGTCATATAAAATAACTGATATGTCGATTCTACAGGACATTTCATAGTAATGGTGTGTATTAACGCCACTAAATCAATAAATTTTATTAACATTTCTAGTGTGTTGTGTTGTAAGGTAAAATGGATGATAGTGAGATTAAGTATTGCTAGTGTGTGTAGAATTATTATTGTTGCTAGTAAGACCGCTGCAACAACTAATTTGAGAGGATTTTGCACCCAAAGATGATAGACCTACTGAGTCACTTAGATTTTTATTTAACAAAGTCGAGCTGTCTTTGCTACGTGCCTGATCAATCAACTCTGCTGCAATTTCATAAAATAGTCGTTCAACATTTTCAGCCTCCTTGGCGGACGTTTCTAAAAAGTACATATCATGTTGTTTGGCAAATTCTTCTCCTATTTGTGTTGGTATTTCTCTATCATCTCGATCCGTTTTGTTGCCCACCAAAATCTTCAGAACTTTCGAGTTGGCATATTCCTGTATCTCACGCAACCAGTCGGGAAGACAATCGAACGTGGGCTGGCAACTGATGTCATATACTAGTATTAAAGCATGGGCAGATCTATAATAGCTTTGTGTTATGGATCGAAAGCGCTCCTGTCCAGCAGTATCCCAAATTTGCAGCTTTATTTTATCACCTTCGACTTCTACCGTCTTTATCATAAAATCAACACCAATTGTAGCACCTTGGCCGGGGGGAAAAAGACCCTGTGTAAAACGCCTCACAAGACAGGTCTTTCCAACTCCAGCATTTCCCACAAGAACTATCTTGAAAAGAAATTTATATTCTTCCATATTTATTTTTGGTATACCTTCTGTGAAAACTCTTTTCGATGTTAATCCACAGATGCTAGCTGCTCGCTTTTATATTAGCTGCTGACTAATGTTTGTTGGTTGTCTTACTCGCATCAATGACGAAAACGCCTTGAAAAATGTTTACATCCCATGTATCAATCAATCCAATATTCTTTTCCACATTTTATCACATCACATGTACAGCTAATTACGTGCGCTACACTTAACAACAATTACGGGGAGATTTGTGTAACTGCTTCAAAGGAATATTTAAAAAATTTGCTGAGAAATCGCGAATTTTGTTAAATTTAATAAACATACAATACTAATATCAGCTGTTATTAGTCATTTGTTCATATAGGCGGTGATGCCATACTGTCATGAAAGATAGTCTAGATAATTAATTGCTACGTAACATAACGTAAAGCGAGGTTATTGACAATATATTTAAAAATCCATATGAATAAAACCTAAAAATGTTCATATTTAAAGTGATCCACATTTTAACAATGAATATAACCTCTGGCTTTGGTGCAGGCATACCCTATAGTAGGGATGAAGATGGTCCTCTACAAACAGAAACAGAGAGTTTGGGGAAATTTCTTTGTAACTGCTGGTATCCAATTGTAGCCTGAGTGATGACGATGCCTTTGAACCAATGCGTATAAATAACCTTTCTCCTTCCTATATGGCGAATGGCACGCTGAGATGATTTACTCAGCAGTTGTTTATAATTTAATTTGCCGTTACCATATTATGTATGTTCGTTACTAGCTGTGTTCGGAAACTCAAAAATTTGTGCAAAATTGCAACGTTGAACAGATGTTTTGAAAAGGTCAGCTGTTTTATGAAAAGAAGCCGTTACATGAAAATATAAATGCTAACGGCAAAATGGATCAAAAAGGCAGAGGTAAGTAAAAAATATAAATATTGTTTATTGGTAATTGTTAAATTTGTTTCATTTTTATTTACTTTCGATGAAAATTATTGCCAGCAGCTAGTGTTCAGGTACAGAAAACTCGACAAATGAAGTTGTAATTCTATCTCAAATCGGTTGATCTACATTAGAAGGTAAGTGCAAAATTTGCGGAATTATTTGGAAAATCTTGACAAATTAAAAAATTTGTATCCTTTCAGACGTCAAGAGCAATTATCGAATCAACGCCGTTCCTTTGAATTTGTTAAGGAGGGAAGATGCTGCCATGGGATTGAGTGGGTCTAGCTGGGCAGTTAAACAAGTGACGCAAGTGATTAGAAAAATTAGTGCAAATTAGTCTGCTTATTGTGAACGGATACAGATATCTTCAATGATAGCAAAGTGTCCGTAGCAGCCACATGACCAAATAGAAAACTCCCTTAGCCTCACATCAGTGGTCGTAGCAATTTACCTAGCTACAATAACCAAAAGCATTAGATGGTTTGTCTTTGTCAGCACAACAAGTGTACTTTTGTATACGGTGATGGCATGTAAAGCTGTAGCGTGATCCATCCATCTTCCAAACATCAGGTACTATAATAGTGTTCAGATAGGCTGAGGACAGTTGTAAGTTAATCGACTCCAGTCAGATCCAGATTCTTCAGCATCAGTGTAGAGATTCTGTGTGGAACCAGCGCTTTGCGCGACTTGGCGCCACGGATGACATTCATACCTTCGTGCACGGTTATTGTTGTTGCACTAAAAGACTCCATCAGGCTAATGCGGTACGTACACCCGGCTGCCATGGGATTGCACAGTACTTTATGATGACTGTCCAGCGGCACGGAGATCACGGATATACGAATGGCTCCCCATCTAGCCTTTTCACTCTCTGGTTAATAAATTGACGTTTATTTAAGGAAAATGCCTCACAAATATCGCCAGCATTTTTTATTTAAAAAAAATGTTTTCCAAGCAAGCAAATAAAAAACCAACTAAAACAAAAATCAGCTGTTTTTCTGCAAATTTTCACTGGAAGTCGTTCGCGCACTTTAGCTTGCAAATTTTTTAAAGGGAGTCCTGCAAATTTTTACTGGAAAAGTACGCGAACAGACCTAATCTTTCTCCTTTCCTATTTTCCCTAAACTGTAAATGGCACGCTAAGATGATTTAATTAACAGATAATTATAATTTCATTTACCGTTACCATATTATGTATGTTTGTTGTTGTTGTACCAGTGTGTTTTACACTGAGGCGACAGCCCTTGCCGATGAAGGGCATAGATAAATTATATATAGATAAAGAATTTCAACTTCGCACATATACTGGTTGGTGGCGCTTGTGAAAATAGATAAATGAGAATTATCTAAGAGCATGCTGCAAGCAGAATTATGGAACGATCAAAGAGTATGAAAATAACAGAAAAATGTTTGTGCTCTCAAAATATTACAGCAAATGTCAAGCTTAAAGGAATTTTTTTTATTTTTCTTCAAAGCAAGCAGATCTTCGGATAAAATTAAAAAATCAATTTAACAGCAAAAAAAAAATAGATAAAAGAAAGATACACATATTGGAAGCTACGACTGCCGAGACCCCATATACGTGCATTATACGGGAATGGGGAAACAAGGTGGTCTCATTTGTACAACAACCACAAATCATATGGTGCAATCCGCCACACTGAGGAGGCACCCCTTACCGATGAAGAACTCCATCGGGTCAATCCGGTAGGTACAACCGGCTGCCATGGGATTGCCTACATCTACATCTGTTCCAACACAACATGCGTTCACTTTTCGGTATAGATCCAATGTAGAACCGCTTCCCAATGTAACCTCTTTAGGGGTTTTTTTAATCCTATTTCGCATGGCGAAACAATTAAAGGTGGTCTCATTTGCACAAATCATATGGTGCAATCTGCCATTTTGTCATCAAGCCGATCGACGTTTTGCCAACACACACAAAGAAATTTGTGTGAGTGTGTGTATACATGAGCAGAGAATATGCGATATAGAAGATAACAACAAAGAGAATGCAAACAAAGATCTGACATCTTAATACCGTCAAATCTGGTCGACTGTTAACAGCTGTTCGCGTGAGACCATCTTTTTAAATCCGCCTTGCCTATGTCGGTTAAAATTAAAGGACTTTCTTACAATTCCACTGCACGCAAAAAATTTGGGTACGTTAAAAAAATTTTATTTCAGCATAAAAGATGTTATTTTAATAATAATAATAATATGCATTTAATTAATTTATGTAACATTTTAACCTTATTTTTACTAGTATTTGGGTAAATAAATGAAACTTATCTTTTGTTGGTTTAAGAGTCACCATAGCATAATTTCTTTCATTGCATTGTCTTCTTCTTTTGGATCTTCTTACCCAAAAGCCTTCTAAGTTCTTTGGACATGTAGAATGGTTTCGCAGTGGAACCATCATTTTCACTGGAATCCTCCAAGAAACAAAAGAATAAAGTATCAACGGCCATCGAATAGGTGCTAAAAATAACATCTGCCAACACATAACCCAAAATGGCTACCAAGGATACCGGAACCAAAGGAAAGGTGATGGGTATGACGCCAGGATATGTAATCAACAACAGATATGTGATAAAGGATGTACAGCCAGTGAGTAGAAGCTTAGAGAGGAAAAAGAGAAAATTCGAAACATTGTCAATTGCAAATACCCGCAGAATATTTTGTGTTATCAGGGCGAAGGCTTTGCGGGAACTGGCGCAAAAACTTGTGCTGTGGACGGCACACATGATATAGGCGTTTCGATTGAGAAAACGCAGAAAGTTCTCTAATAGCCAAAAGAAGCATTTCATGCAGCAGAGAATGGCTTTAACCACAGCGTTGTCATACAGTTTTAGCTTCTTCTCCATGAGTTCGAGGATCCAACGTATCATGCGGCATATGGATAAAATGAGCGAACCAAAAGCAATGGTACCCAAGTGATATATAGTGGTTCGACCCATGGCCTTTAGCAGAGGTGTTGAGGTGAGATCCTTCTTGTCGAATGTCCAATACCACATGGCAAAAGTGGAGGCCAACACCATTTCGCCATAGGCCGCTATGAAAAACGTTACCCAAAAGAAGACAAACACATTGAAGTATATGTACCATTGGGTAGTCGCATTATGTTTTATCTCCACAAAACGACAAACCGTCTCCAAGCATGGCTTACGGGTGCCACTGATGAAACAATTCGATTCGAAAATTACAGGATCACAAATGCCGCCCAATGTGTAGTTCAAAGCTTCCCCGGTGCAGGTGCAGGTTTCACGCGAGCCAATGGAGGCCTCGAATTGATTGTACTTGCGGTATGTCAAAGATCCCACCGAGCCCAAGTACAGGAAGACTACTCCAGCCATTAGGGTAACGATAATGTATAGGAATCCGGGGAAGAGGGGAAAGAAAATCGATGATTTAATGGAGGTTATAGCTTTACTGGCCTCTTTTACAATGGCTATGGCAATGCTAATGCGTTTCCTTATCACAATAACTATTAGCACAATAATGGTGAGTATGGCTCCCGTTACCACCGAAAGGTACAGCCAGAATTGATCATTTTTCAATATATTCTCCAGTTGGGCCTTCAAATGCCAGTGGTGCAGCGGAGTTTGGGGTGAATTACGAAAGAACATATATTGTTGCATGCTGTGCAGTAACATCATAACCAGCCCTACAATTACACCACAAATTGAAATCCATATAAGGGGCTTGGCCACCCATCTCAATAGCGTTATAAATATCAAAACAATAACGATGTGAAGTATAAATGCTATAGCAACGACTTTCCACGAAGCCTTCAGATCTTTTTTTATATATTCGGCCACATTCTCACTGTTCTCGTTGGTGAATTTCGATAATATGGCTGCGATTATTCTAGTCAGTCCGGTATTGGCATCCTCGGCTTTGTTCTTCAGCAGCATGATTTTTTTGTTGTTTTCAGCGCAAAAGGCTTTAGTGGAATTTTTAAACAAAAAAAAGTTTTTTTTAATATCCTCCAAACCCACTAGGGCCATTGATTGCAGTTCATGTCCATTAGGGTTAGCAGTTATTTTTGCAGCTAGTTCCCTACGCTTTCTTTCTCTTATTGCGTCCGGTACCAAGCTGCAAAGTTCCTCACGGGGAAATGGTACACAACGATTGAATATAGGTTGACTTTCAAAATACGACCCACTGCAGCGGCCGTCGTCAATTGCTCGAGACACGTCTTCGATTCGTCTGAAGGCATTTACATCCACTCCATCCTCACAGATTATTTGCTGCTTGATTCCCTCTAAATCTTGGGCTTTCTCATTACCCTGCCAGTAGAAAGTTTGTTCGGGACATTTTTCCACACATATCTGTTTGGTCTGGCATCCCGTCAATGGGGTCATGGCATCGGCACATTTAAGCAGATCGAAGAAAAATAAATAGGGTTTATTTTTCACTCCAGAATCATAACCACATTTACGATTGTTCGAGTCTGTGGGTATAAGCACCTTGTTCAGATCCCCATTGGTCAAAGCATAATGGGCTATATAGAACCAGGCTACTACAGCACATGCGAACAACAGCAGACAATGAACGTCGGTGCAACTATGACTCTTGTGTATCCTTTCGGGCTGGGGCTCCACTCGCTGGGGCTTCTCCACCATAGACATTCTCTGCAAAGGCTGAGCCTCCGGCATCATTATTGCATTTGAATCGTCGAACAGAGCAGAATTTCTCATGGACATTCTTTGAATTTTTCTCTGTCTTTCTGCAATATCCCTTATATCGACATACTTAAAAGAGTCAGAATCCTCGTATATAGCGGAATTTCTCGAGGACGTTGGCTGTCCTCTACTTTGTCGACTCATCGTTTCGTTTAGCCCGTTATTTATTCGTTATCCGTTATTGTTCGTTATCCGTTTTTATTATCCGTTACTCGCGATATGAGTTCGCTGGCGACCGTTTTGAAACTGAATCCAAGTGGCTATTCACTCATAATTGAAACATAATGCCAGTTCAACATCATTTCTGATTGATTCACAGTTCTGTTGGGTAAAATTGAGTTATAAACAGAACCGTTTATCTCTTTGCGGTTTAGGTGTATTTATAAACATGAAGGCAGACTCTGATCAACAAAGCGAATGAAAATAAGAATTTTTCATAGTTTATTAGAATTATAAAATTAGGATCCAAATTGAGAAGTGAATTAATATACATATCGATCCTTATAAAATATAAAGCTATATATTTCGATTTTCGAGAGAAGAGTCTCAGTGGGCCCACTGAGTGCCAAAGATACTCGAGATGACAGGGCGACTAATTTTTGGCGCCTTCAAATAACCAATGGCCAACATCAGCGTCTGTGCCCACGTTAGAGCCGACTGGAGGCGAATGTCGGATCTTGGAGCAAGCAGTTCGCCGAAACGAATGACACATTTTTGAGATAAAGCAAAGAATAATACTGGCAAACAGATGCTACTTTGGACTAAGTAAACAGTTTAGAAACAAGGCCACCTCTCGACAGACGAAGATTACGCTATACAAGACACTGATACTACCCGTGCTGTTATATGGTTCTGAAGCATGAGAAAGATTCTTCGTAAAATATATGGACCAGTTTGCATTAATGGAGAATATGTATGAATACGTATGAACCACGAGCTGTATGACGACGATAGCGTAGTTACATGCATCAAGATATAAAGGCTGCGTTGGCTAGGTCATGTTGTCCGAATGGATGAAGAAGCTCCAGCAAAGAAGTCTTTTGAAGGCAAACACGGTGGTACACGCAAACTGGGAAGACCAAAAGCCCAATGGAAAGATCAAGAGGTGGTAGACACCCCGAAACTTGGTGTCAGAGATTTTAGAATGAGCGCATTAGATCGAGGGGCTTGGAACGCTATTCTACGTTCAGCTAGTGGAACGAATGTTCTGTCAGAGCCAATTAAAGTAAGAAAGTAAGTATATATCGATATCAGATTCGACCCTCTTGAGGACCTGTAGAACATGATTCCTAAACGATAGTTATTTAAAGCTTACATTTTTGTTTGGTTAACTTCTAGAGCAACAGGATGCACTAATTTTATGCGATATTTTGGACATTACGTTCACCAACCTTCAATGTATATATATTAAGTTAGATCGATTTTTGCGGTTGCCTAAATCGCAATCTATTTTTTTTTTTTTTTTTTTTTTTTGATTTGAAGCTCATCGTTCAGACTTAAATTTAATTCTGGATTCCGATTTTTTACGACAAACTCGGAATATCGGTTTGTATTGCAAAATGCAAATTTTGCCCATGAACATTACACTAAGAAACAGGGCCAAACTTCTCACATATCAATGAATGCAGTCCGATTCAAGTTTTAAGTTCAATGATAAGAGGCCTCCTTCTTATAGCCGAGTCCGAACGGCGTGCCGCAGTGCGACACCTCTTTCGAGAGAAGTTTTACATGGCATAGTACCTCACAAATGTTGCCAGCATTAGGAGGGGAAAACCACCGTTGAAAAATTTTTTCTGATGGTTTCGCCAGGATTCGAACCCAGGCGTACAACGTCATAGGCGGACATGCTAACCTCTGCGCTACGGTGGCCTCCATCGGTTTGTATTGGACCAAGAGAAAAGTTAGCTTGTCTTTGGTATTCTGTGCAACCTAGTAGAATTTGTCGTGGATAACGATTTTGCATACTTTATTGTGCCGATACTATTGCTAAATAACGTAAGGCACTGCCCGATGGCTTTAAAAAGCCTCTTCCTATGATCTTATGGTGTGACCATTAGTATAATACGCAGCAAATTTCGTTCTTAACCGGAGGACTACATGCTGATAAGACGTATGTATGTATCAGTTGGTTTGACAATCTGACTGGAAAATCGCATACTCGCAGCATATGATGAAAAAACAAAAAAAAACCGTATACTTATATCAACTACAGAGGAATAAGTCTCCTTCCAATCTCATTTATATTAGTATGGAATACTTTCACACATTTTTGTCATATGAATCAATAAAAAAATATTTTCACAAAATGTGGTTGTTTGAATTGTTTACACTTCGTTACAGCTACCCTGTAAACTCAATGAGATAATAGTCATATTAGTCTAAATTTAAAAATTGTCGATGATACTTTTGAAAATTCCAGTTTTTATACTTAAACAGTTTTTTGTTATTATTCATGGTTAAAGGATTTTAATTTCTTATCTTATTTCTATGATACACATATGGCGGGGTAGCCATTCTAGTTATAATCATTCATTTATTAGTATAATTTATAAGGGAAAACATAGCTGTAAGATCTTTACAACCACATTGTTATTCATATGAGTTGTCTCTTAATCTATAGATTAGGGTAAACAGCACGCAACTGCGGTTGCTAGCCCCTTCACTCGGAGACTTCTGGTTGAAAGTACGGGAGGGATAAATTCGGCACATAAACACGCAAAGAGAGAGAGAGAGAGAGAGTGATAAATAAAAAGCCGGCACAGAGACCGAAGTAATCTCACCGAATAAAGAGCCGCCCCGTAAGCTACCCCAGACCCTTACAGAAGTCCTGAATAACTCGGAGTTCCAAAGGCTGCATAGAGCTTACTGAAGAGAAGAGGTGTTCACCCATAATTCTACGCTTTCTCCCTGGCACACCAGATGCTCTAGCGTCTCCAACACTTACTTCCCTCCACAGACACTGCAGAAATCCTCCCCGTTCCGAGCCCTTCGTGATATCAACGACCTGAAATCGTAGTGGCCGCTAAGGACTCCCACCAACAATCCAAGGTTATGCTTCCCCAGCTCAAGGACAATCGACGTCCTCTTTCCTGAGAACCTCGGCTACAGGGCGGTTGCCACCCTTCATTCCGCAGATCCAGCCCATGCCAAGTCTGCGCAATTGTCGCAGACTTCTACCATCACAAGCAGCCAGCACAAAGACGTCCGAAACGCTCCTTGCATCTCCAGACATGCCTCGACATCACATAACCCCCAGCCAGGGTCTTAAGCGCTGGCTGACTGTCCACATAAATCGTAACAGTCTGATGGGGCCGCCGCTTCCGACTCAGGATCATATCCAAGCCCCCGAAGATCTCAAAAATCTCAGTCAGAAAGGCGCTGCACCCGTACAGAAGTTCAGATGACTTCCTAATTCCTAGGAATTCTACAAAACCCCCTGCCCGGGTACTCCCATCCATCTTCGACACATCAGCGTAAAGAGAGGGACACGAGAAGGGAGGAACGCCCTCAGTACAAAGCTCCCTCTTCGGAAAAAAAACCTCCAGCACGCCATTGAAGAAAGATCTGCCCGGCGTCGCCAATGCGTCGTATAAATGCAAAAATCTCAGATCAAGTGTCTCATTCATTGCTGTTCGCGGAGCACTCCTCCTCGCCCCCGATATCATCATTCCGCGTAGACGAATTCTCTAATGAGCCAGGTGCCACATGCCAGGTGTCACGGCCGTGGCCAAAAATGGCAAAAGTCATCATATTCGGAATGCAAATTTTTGGATGCAATTTGTTAGAGAACCATTCCGAAACAATTAAAGGTGGTCTCATTTGTACAACAACCACAAATCATATGGTGCAATCCGCCAATGGTGCCAACACACATAAAGAAATTTGTGTGCGTGTGTGTACAGAGAAAATGCGAGAAAGAAGATAACAACAAGGAGAATGCAAACAAAAATCTGACATCTTAATACCGTCAAACCTGGCTTGGGTTGAGACCACCTTTTCAAATCCACCTTGCTAGAGAACATTCCAATAACTGCAAATGTAAATTTTGCTTTCAATATGTCAAGTACTTTTGTGTACATAGCAATTCAAATCCAATAATTTGTGGTTATGCATTTTTCCTTGTTTAATGGCGAAAATTAAAAACTGCATCTGTTCTCATAATTTTAATATTTCGAGTAACGCTCGGTATGAAAGTGAGTCGGTTGGTTATTTTGGGATCAAGGCAGGAGAGTAAGAGCCATTTTACTCTCTTTTGCAGGCGTGAAAATTGCAGAACAAAAGCTGATTGTTTTGATTGGTCTTTAATTTGCTAGCTAGAAAAACAATTGTTTTAAAATAAAAAATGCTGGAGATACTTGTGAGGTATTTTCGTTAGATAAATGTCAACTTATTTACCTGAGAGCGACAAGGCTAGAAGGGGAGCCATTCGTCGTATTCGTGCCGCTGGACAGCCATTGCAACTTACCGTGCACGACGCTTTGAAAGTCATACATGGCGCCAAGTCGTATAAGGCGCTGGTCCCAGACGGAATCTCTATACTGATGCTGAAGAATCTAGATCTGCCTCGAGTCGAGTACCTTGGATAATGATCAGTGTGATCCCGCTACTGAAACCTGGAAAGGACAAGAGCAAGGGGGAGTTGAACAGACCGAACTCCCTTCTCTCATCAGTAGCCAAGATGCATGAGGGACTACTCCTCCCGTTGGACAATTTCCATTCGCCGAGCATCAGCATGCTTTTCGGAGGCTGCATAGGACTACAACTGCTTTACATGCCATCACCATACATAAAAGTAGAAACAACGTTCTCAGGTCACTTGTCAGCAGCACTTGGTGTGCTGACAAAGAAACCTTGGACTAACCACGTACAAAGCAATTATCCGGTCTGTGGTAAGTTATGCTGTGGCAATGTAGTATATTCAGCTATGTGACAGGCAGTGGACGGTCTGGTGAACTGAATTTAATAATACACCTAACGCTTCTGGATATTGTGGATAGACAAAATGCTGCGACCACTGATGTTAGGCAAAGGGAGCTTTCTGTTTGGTCATGTGGCGACTACGGACACTGTGTGGAAGATACCTGTATCCTTTCACAATTGGCAGTCTAATTTGCACTAATTTTTTCCAATCCCACTGTGCTTAATTTTTTTAACAGCCCAGCCAGACCCACTCAATCTCATGGCAGCATCTTCCTTCCTTAAGAATTGACACTCTCCTTAACGTTCCATCTCAAGTTTAATTTATGGTCGAGATCAACGCCCAGGTATTTAGCCTCCCGAGAGAGCGACAGCTCCACTATCTCAAGAAACAGTCCCCTGAACTCGCCCAACGTACTCCTTATTGACACACAGCTCTCGGATAAAATTTTGCACAAATACATATCAGTGTTAGTGAAGGTTATGTCGGTTGGGATCGTAAATGGGCGATATCGGTCCACGTTTTGAGCATCTAGAGCAGGGTTACCGTTGTACCACTTTAGCATCAAATTTGACACTTTTTTTATTTTGATACTAAATGCCATACTTTTAACATTTTTGCGCCACTTTTCCATCTATTTGTGCCACTTCTTTAAAAAAAAAAACAACAATATATGCAAGGCGGATTTAATAAGGCGGTCTCACGCGAACATCTGTTAACAGCCGGGCAGATTTGACGGTTAAAGATGACAGATTTTTGTTTGGATTCTCTGTTTTGTCATCTCCTTTCTCGCATATTCTCTGCTCATGTACACAGATGTAGACACACACGCGCACAAATTTCTTTGTGTGTGTTGGCAAAACGTCGATCATCTTGATGACAAAATGGCGGATTGCACCATATGCTTTGTGGTTGACATCTTTATACCGTCAAACCTGGCCATTGTTAACAGCTGTTCGCGTGAAGCCACCTTTTTAAATCCGCCTTGGTTCTAAACAAACTTGGAAAAAGGGAAATCTCTCTCTCAGGGAAAAAACAGTAGCTATTCTGAATCGATATAAAAGGGAGAATGAGGCGATAAAACTAGGGAAAAATTCCCCCTTACAAATAAAAGGGAGTTAGGATAAAAAATTGTAAATTTAGTTTTTATAAAAAATGGTACCTCTTATTACTTATGAACAATTTAAAATATATGGAAATTATTTTTCACTTTTTCATCAAAATCAAGTAAAAATTTTGTTAGGTTCTCGCGGTTTAAATATATATGGTGGGTACACCATAGGCAATTTTCTTCAGTTTTTCAATTTTATTGGCACTTGTTTCCGAGTCGGATACTAAAAGAAGGTCCCTTATCGTTGAGCTTAAAGAATCGGACGGCACTGATTGAAGTGCAAGAAGTCTTCTGCTTGTTTCTTAATGGAATGTTTATGGGCAATTATTCAAAATACTTGGCTCCACATTTGGCAGCATTTACCCCACAGAAGTCAGAATAAATCCATAAGTCGCTTTTCGGCAGCATTATGTCCAGCAGCCGTCCCAACCACCAAGAAAAGCGGCCGCCGCCCAGAAATGTCGATTAGATCTTCAAGCGCCGCTTTATCTAAAAGTAGGCCTTTAGATAAAGCGGCGCATCAGATAGATCACCACAGCATTTATGACAACGAAGGAGAAGCAAACATGAATATTACTATTCAGCCTCCTTAACTCCTTTTGGCAAGGGAAAACGCCAACATGCAGGATGTGTGTCCCGCATACAGCCAGGGACAACACGACACAATTAATTTATTTATTTGTCCACCAGAACACTCTGGAAGCGTCTAATTTAGCCAACGATTGTTTGGATGAAGACGGAAAGTTGTTACCACAACACAGATATATGGTGACAAGCTGTAGGCCATAATTGTGCACTATTAAAATACAAAAATTAAAACAAACATTACAAAAGCAACACTAAACATGTTTGTAAACTTTTTTAGCAACCGTTATAACTTATTTTTGCTTATTTTTCCATATTATGTTATTTTTTCCAAATGTTAAGCCAAAATAAAACATATTTTTTCTCTCCCCATTCAATCAGAATAGAAGGATTTTATTCGAGGGAGAAATTTATTCCCAGGGAGTTTTCAGAATTGGGCTGTATAAGTCTCAAAACGCTTTGCCATGGAATTATAGAATAATCTGTCATCCAATAAAGCGAAGAAAAAGCCATTTTTGTGTTACCTTACTTTGCTCTACTACTCGATCATAGCATGCTGTCCCAGTTAGTTAACAACTTTTATTAACCCCTTCTTTGGTTTGTTGTTTTTAATTCAATTCCACATGGAATTCAACTATTTCCTCTTATTTGCAAAGTTTCTCTTGTTAAAGCAACAAATTCCACCTAGTGTAATATATCAACCTTCAACATGAATTGGAGACATAATATAATTATTAATTAAATTAAAAAAAAATACTCACCTTATCACAGCTAACAACAAACACTTGAAATATTCATACATTTATAGTCATTATCATAATGAGCCGCTATTGAAGATGCACGATATGCAGATGCATATAAAATCGGAGTGAAAAGTATCAGCAGATGTCAGTAGCAACAGTAGAACATTGCACACAACAATCAACATTCTAGAAAAAATGAAAAAAATATTTTTGGCAACTAGTAAGTTAATGCCACTGTTCGTAATCCACGTAAACCACCACGCTTACAGGATTATATCGGGTGATTCAAAATAACACCTCTTGTTGGAAAATTTGTATAAAGGATTTACCAACAAGAAGTGTTAATTGAATTAGTGGCCATTTGGCTAATGTTCTTTTTCATACCGTACTCTTTATTATCAAATAAACATCCGATCATTTATCAAAAAAATGGCATTTCAAAATAACACCTCTTTTTGAAACAACATTACATAAATACAGAGTTTTCCAACAAGAGGTGTTATTTTGAATCAAACGGTAGGGCCCTGTAAGCGTGGTCGTGTTAGGCTTTTGGCTGGTGTTATTTTTCATTAACGGCTTCCACTCATTTCAAGCCTCAAATTTTTTTTCAATTTTCGTATTTCTTTGAATACCGAAATGACACCTCTTATCGGAAACACCTATATTTAAAGGAATAACTTTAGCTTTTGTTTTTTTCTTCAGTTGCCCTATTATCTCTGGCGGCATATATCCAGACAGCAACTATTGTCGATGATGGCAAGCCTGAATGTGATAGCCTTGAAAAAATGAACACCACATTCTTCCGCAATTTATTCGATTCCACAGCCTATTGGATATGTGTCGAGTTGTATGAACCAGCGGTCATGCAAAGATGTCCCGATCAAACGGCTTTCTTGGATAGCGTCAAGTCGTGTGTACAGTGGGACGATTGGGAATGGGAAGATATTGTCTAGATGTCACATCTATACAAAATTGAAAGGATATCTTAATGGCATTTTTTAAGAGTACATTGAAAATATTCTACTCCCGATAACTTGGCAAAATAAAGAAATGCCTAATAAAAAAAAATAAACATAATAGGAACTATCACTAGAAAATTATGTTGCCATTGAAATAGTCTGATAGGAATTCCAGATGCATCGAGCGTTTTCAGAAAATTTAAATTTCTTCCTGACATTCATTCCAAAAATAGGGGGAAAATTGCAAATTTTCTGAAAAAGAAAATTGACCTGTTCTCAAATAGCATTTTTTATACTATCCCACGACTCCGTTTCCAAAGTAGCTAAAAAATAATTAGAACCGCCATCCAGAAGCAATGATTTTTAGGTTCTAATTGAAAATACAAAAACTATTGGGTTGCCCAAAAAGTAATTGCGGATTTTTTAAAAGAAAGTAAATGTATTTTTATTAAAACTTAGAATGAACTTTAATCAAATATACTTTTTTACACTTTTTTTCTAAAGCAAGCTAAAAGTAACAGCTGATAACTGGCAGAAGAAAGAATGCAATTACAGAGTCACAAGCTGTGAAAAAATTTGTCAACGCCGACTATATGAAAAATCCGCAATTACTTTTTGGGCAACCCAATAAAATGCTTTCCATGAATTGAGCAAAAAAATATATCTTAGAAACTTTTTCAGAAACTCTTTCGAATCATTTTTGATTCAGGTGCAGAAAAGCCTAAAAATTCGTTTTTTATTTAAGACCTTAAATCGGCGGATCGGTTTATAAGACAACTAAATGCAAATACGGTCCAATCTGGACCGTAATTGGGAAAGATGACAAGGGATTTAATATAACATATTGCTTCAAATTCCAGCGAAATCGGATAAAATAGGCCCCTTTGATGGGCGCAAGATCTAAAATTGGGAAATGGGTCTATAAAGCAGCTATAAATGTAAATGATCCAATCTGGACCGTAATTTAGAAAGATGACAAGGGATCCAATATGACTTATTCGGTTATGACATTGGATTCGTTCCGTAGGCTAATGTGAAATGAGGTGACCCGTATGATAGATTCTGTGAAACCATTTCACTAAAAATTTTGTGGTGAATGCAATGTGCATTACTCCTTATACTGAAAATACATTTTAAAATAAAAACACATCTGTTGAATAACCACTTTTGGGTTGTTTTTTTTATTTGTATCATTAGTTTTTGGGTTAAAAAATCACGTCAGTGTGCGCTAAATTGAGATTTAGAAGAAAACATCGACAATTTGGTCTAAAAAAAAAAATTTTTTTCACTTGTCAAAATGTTCGAAATTTCCAAAAATTTTAAAACAAATTAAAAGTCCAAGGTTTTCTTTTTCTTTCTATATTTTGTGGTCCGTGCCGGGATTGAAAAGAACCCCGGACCCTGGTTCTGTTCGGTTTGCCAGAACCGCCTTCATCATCGGTCGGTGTCGGTGAGGTGTAACCGGTGCATGGAGTGGGTTCATTTCCGATCTTGCTCTGGCCTCACTTCACTACTGGCTATGTCGCAAGGTGCTGTGCGAACATAGCCAGCAGTGGGTCACAAACGTTGTCGTCGTCGGACTATGTGACCCCCGACCTCTCCCGTACGGCAGTTTACGCAACGGCAGCATCCCAGCCCAGATATTGCCAGGCCAGTGCCGGGAAGTGTATCGTTTTTGCAGTTAAACTGCAACGGACTTCGTGGCAAGATCGATGAGATTGTGGACTTTATGAGTCGGAAGAGCATATTGGTCGCAGCGATCCAGGAGACAAAGCTGACCAACACCTGCAGCTTGCACAGTTGTCACGGTTATAATGTGCTACGTAAGGATCACTTAAGGAATGGAGGTGGGGGATTGGCCTTCGTAATACACCATTCCGTGCAATATAGACCTATCTCGCCTGCGCATGGCGCTAGTGACCCCTACATGGAATGCATGAGGATAGCAGTCAGGGTTGGTACTGCCGAGGTATGTACAACGTGTACATACCGCCGGTTGGTAGCTGTGTCCCGATTAATGGCCAGGCTTAAACCCCCAACATAAGTAGGTTGGTATCTGCCCATAATCGTCTGGTTCTAGGGGACTTTAATGCGCATCACACATCATGGCATTCCCCCCTAGGAAACGACCAGCGTGGCATAGCTTTGGCAGAGCAGATTGAAAGCTCCACGTTTTGCACGGTGAATGAGGATGCCCCCACTAGGATAACTTTTCCTGAGTGACGTATCCTGGCAAGCCGTCATTTTTTTGGGGTCAGACCAACTCCCCATAATTCTCACCATCGACCGACCACCTGACTTCATAACCTCTGAGCGCTGGACGTTTATCAATTATAAGAAGGCCGATTGGACTGACTTCAGAGAGTATACTAATCGCCGCTTCAGTGAACTGCCACCCCCCTCTGATGTGCTTGTGGCCAACAGGAAATTCCGAGACATCATTAACGCAGCAGCCGCTCGCTTTATACCTACCTGATCGAATACCCCAAGTGCGGCCCAATTTCCCGTCGCAAGCAGTGGTACTCGCAGACAAGCGTGTGCTATGGACCCCGCTAACCCCAGAAGCAATGTAACTTAGGCACCGCTGTAGGCAATTGTGGTCTACTGTTAAGTCACTCTCGAACCCCGGTAGACGGGATGACAGGTTGGCAAAATAACCGTGACTGATCCGAAGATGCCTTGGTCTGCCGCTATTGTGGTATCACAATGGACCTAAAATTGCCTAAGTGAGTCTGTAAGCGGCGGCCGCCCAAACCCCCTAAACAACCCCCTAACACCCCCCAAACCGGACATGTTTGCGGACTATGGAAAATTGGGGCTCATATGAAAGATATTTGGTAGTAGAACACGAATGTGATTTCAACATTCGGGACCAACTGTCTAAGCGACGTCCCACCCCCATAACAACACCCAAATAGTACGCATTTGCTCACCATAGTTTTTAGGGCCCACACCCCAAACTAGACATATTTGCAGACTTTTCCAATAATGGGTTTAAATGAAAGGTATTGAGGCCAATGGCAATATGGGATTCAAATAAATGATATTTGAAAGTAGAACACGATGCTGATTTACTTGCAGGGCTAAGTGTTCGGCGAAACACACTGCTCCCTAAATCGGACATATTTACCGACCATGTCAATGTGGGGTTCAAATGAAAGGTATTAGGGAGTAGAGCACAAAATTGATAGCCACTTATATGACTAATTTTCTGGGGATCTACCCCTTTTCCAAAACACCCACAAACAGCAATTATTTACTAATGGTTTGCCCAAAAAGTAATTGCGGATTTTTAAAAGAAAGTAAATGCATTTTTAATATAACTTAGAATGAACTTTAATCAAATATACTTTTTTTACACTTTTTTTCTAAAGCAAGCTAAAAGTAACAGCTGATAACTGACAGAAGAAAGAATGCAATTACAGAGTCACAAGCTGTGAAAAAATTTGTCAACGCCGACTATATGAAAAATACGCAATTACTTTTAAGGCTCAAACAAAGGTATTTGGGTGTAGAATACGGATATGATATCCAAATGTGGGATCATGTATTTGGGGCACCCGCCCCATCTCCAAAACGCACCTCCAAAAGTACAAATATACCGAGCATGGCCATAAGTGGCTCAAATGAAGGGTATTGGAGATTTGAAAACAAATTTGATAACCAAATTTTCCACCAAGTGTTTGGGGACTCCTCATCGCATAAATTTCCCTTAATCCAATGGCAATATGAGGTTTAAATAAATGGTATTTGAGGGTAGAACTCGATGCTTATATATTTCTCAGAGCTAAGTGCCTGGGGGATCACCTCAACCCCGAAAACACTCCTAAATCCGACATTAATCGTATTTTAAGAGTGGAGTACATCTAACATCCAAACTAAAACGCCTCGAGCGA
The DNA here is from genome assembly GCF_963082655.1 of Stomoxys calcitrans. Lineage (NCBI taxonomy): Eukaryota > Metazoa > Arthropoda > Insecta > Diptera > Muscidae > Stomoxys > Stomoxys calcitrans. Next base: position 36,253,827 of record NC_081553.1, on the reverse strand, counting down.
ATTTATAGAGCAATAAAGATCGTATGGGACTAAATAAAGGTATTTATATTGTTCTACTGTTATTCAAGCAATATGAATTTTGTTTCATATAAAGTAAGAGGGAGGGAGGGGTGGGAGTAAGAGAGGAGGCCACCGTAGCGCAGAGGTTAGCATGTCCACCTATGACGCTAAACGCCTGGGTTCGAATCCTGGCGAGACCATCAGAAAAAATTTTCAGCGGTGGTTTTCCCCTCCTAATCCTGGCAACATTTGTGAGGTGCTATGCCATGTAAAACTTCTCTCGAAAGAGGTGTTGCACTGCGGCACGCTTTTCGGACTCGGCTATAAAAAGGAGGCCCCTTATCACTGAGTTTAAACTTGAATCGGACTGTACTCAATGATATGTGGAATGTTCATGGGCAAAATTTGCAAATTTGCATAAAGTAAGAAAAGGTGCCGCGGAGCGGGCCCGGTTCATCTAGTATATTATATAATAGGTTAACTATTCTAGTATTGTTTCTTGTTGCTATTAGTAAATTACTAGATGAGTGTAAACTCAGACGTAATAAAACTGAAATTAAAAGAAATATATATTTCAATGCATATCGGGTTCAAATCCCGGAGTGAACACAAAAAAAAAGCGAATTTGGTTTTTTTTTTTAATTTTTCTAGAAAATTGATTTTGTTTTTTTGCAGAAAAGAATTTCAATTAAAATATTAATAGAATTGATAGCTAAATGACTGAATCAGTTTTTTTAATTGAATCTGAAATTTTTTTCAACTAAAAAATTATTTTTACCTTTCCAAAAACAAAATAATAATAAAATAGTTTAAACATTTTTATAATCGAAACAAAATTTTGAAATAAATATTAAGAATTCCTTTATCTAAGACAATGCCTTTAAAATTATTTTTCCCTAAAGGTATTGTCAAAATAATTTTCCAATATTTTTCAATTGGATCACAATTTCACAAAAAAAATGTTCAGGTGTTAAGAGTTTAGTCTTTATTTTTGCCATATACGTATGTAATAACTACAATCTTGTAGAACCAGGATGTTTAAGAGTCTGTGTTTGATTTTTGTATGTATATAAATCATATTCATGTATTACATAACTTAGGAGGGGAGGAGGGAGAAGGAGGTTTCGGAATAACTTTGCAGAAATGTCAAAATGTTTATTTTTTGATTTTGTTATTCTTTTTAGTTTTAAGTTTCTCTTATTTCTTTCTTCAATACATATCATTATAAGAATAGCACATATGCTTTAAATGTATATATATGTAGGTATGTATGTATATTTGGTAGGTCAGGGATAATGATTAGATAGACAACTAAATATTATATATATAAAAAAAAGTACATATAAAAAAATATGTTTGTTTTTTTCTGTCTGCCAGTGGGGAAATAGTGTAAATACGCCACACTGAACAGTAGAGGTAACAACAACATCAGCATTGTTATGGCAATGTTGCCACTCTCTGTAACAACAATAGATAGTGTTGTTCTTGTAAGATTAACAAGATTTCTTGGTTGTTTTACTGTTGCAACTTGCAACTGTGACACATTTAAACATTTCCCCCCTCCTGCACACAACAAATGTCTGTCTGTCTGTCTACTTTATAATGTTTGTTTTAATAATCCTTTTCTTGCCTTTTTCCGTTTGTTGTGTGATAGTGTGTGTGTGTAAAATTAAAAAGTACATCATAAGAATCAAGAAAATGTTTATAAGATTTAAAAATTATCAAGTAAGTTATAAAAAAATTTTGAGGCGCAGGGGCAGAGGTTAAGAAGGAAAGTCGTATAATTGACGCTTAAGGGCGCCAATGTGAATTCTAGTAGTTGTTGGTTTTTTTGTTTTATTTGTTTTTGTTCTCTATAATCTAATCATCCATACTCTCATTTGTTCTGTCCGGAGAGGCATTGCCATTTTTCGGTGATACCGATCGTGATCTGGAACGTGAACGTGATCGGGATCTGGATTGTTTGTCACGGGAAACAGAGCGATCGCTGAAATGATAAGAAGAGGAAAAAGAAAAAGCAAACAAATGCATAATAATTAGCAAAAAGGGGAACAATAAAGGATTTAAAAATTTCAATAATAAAATGAAAAAAACTCAAAACAAATTTCTATGTACACAGCAATTTCCATTTAAAAATAAGGCATAAATCAAACAAAAAGATAGAAAAGTGCATAGAAAAAGAAAAATATTTAACAAATATAATCTCCTTTGGCTCCACCACAGTTTAGTTTGTCTAAATAAAAAAAAAGGTAATTCAAAAACCAAATCTTTGGAAAACTCAAACATGTGTAATATATATTTGCAACCATATTCCAGTTCTACGACTAATACTAAGCTGAGGTAAGTAGGCTAACTTAAAAATAAAAATTAAAACAATTTCTCTCAATTTGACAACTTCAGCAAAGATTTTATATACCATTTCCTACCAAAATTTAAGAAAAATCCTATTAAACCTGGCCAAAACCTACCAAATGTTTTACAAGCCAGAAATGTGGCATGTTTTTATACCCACCAAATTAATAGACTGTCGTTATTCATGTACATGTCCGTCCGACTTTTTGTCGAATCACTCTACAGCCCTATATTTTGGTATAGCAACCTTTATACCCATCTCCCAATAAAAAAATCTTGAGTTCAGAAAGTTTTGCCCTGATTTCACTGAATAAGCGCACCGAGTTTGGGTATAAAGCGATTTCCCGATTTAAGTCTTCGAGCCCAAAAATTCACTTTACCAGCCATATTCCCTGTTGTAGTGAGTTGCAAGGACCCCTCCATATCTGAATATAGACTAAATCTGACCATATATGCCACATAGCCCTGATTTCCGATTGAAGACATCGAACGCACAAAAGCCGCATTTCCTACCAAGAACATATGAAGTTTGAAAGAAATCCCTTAACATTCGTAATAGTTACAGTCAATATCAGAACGTCGTTTTTTCTGAAATTTGAAGCAGTGAGACCCCTTGTAATAGTATTTTTGGCCCCTCAACATCTATGGTTTTGTTCTGCACTCTTAACGATTACACAGAAACGAATTTTAAGTTATCATCGACGATTTTTTCAGTAATTAACTTGGAATTTTTATGATGGGAAAAACCTAACAAAAATTGAGGTCAGCTTACCAACCTACCAGGATTCACTAAATAAGGTTAAGCCAAGCGATCAGCCGACATACATTTTTTTTTTAATTTTTGGCAGCATTTGGCTTTGAGGATGTCAAGTTGTTCTCTTTTAACATTCATCCTTTGTTTACGTTTTCTCCCATTTAATGACATTTTTAATCGGCAGATTTGACAACCTTAATGTTGTTCATGGAGCCTATCCACTTTGTTTTCGCAAGTGACCTTACCGTCTATTAGTGAATCCTGCCAACCTACCACGAAAATAAAAACCTACCAAAAACGGTAACACTGATCAGAACTTGTAATGCTCGGACTCTTTATAAGAAACTACAGTATACCCTCTGGTCGATGTAGTAGAGAAACACAAGGACCGTTTTTTCGACATACAGGAAGTGCAATGAAATTGTAAAGTCGTCGAACTAGATTATTACTATCATAATAGTGATACCGAAATTTAAACACCTTCTTTTGCTTCAGGGACTTTTTCTACTTTTGAAGTTTTCACAAATCCCAGAAGTATGTGCGGATTTCCTGTAGTTGTCGGAATCGTTTCGTCATCGACTCCCACATCCGGCAGGCGATGTAGTTCCGCATTCAATGTAGTGAAAAATGTGGCTGTAGATTAAAAGATATCTTTACATGTTTTGCAGCGAAATAAACGGCAATACTGAGCATGTAAACTTTTAGCCTTTTGCAAATGTCATCAAGATGAGGGTAGCCACATATGAAAATATCTCGATCCCATGCGGAGGTAGTGTGGGGTTTATGGGATAAGTATATGTTATAGTGCCGGACATATATCACCCTACCTAGGTTTACTATGTTTCTACTGCTGTTTTGTGTACCGGAACGATCCAGGGCTCCCACAGGCTGTTCAGGAATCGCTACCCCCTTCCACAGGCAAGTATCAGGATACATTTTTTGTTTCGGAGTTGAAATTTAAACTGCTGACCAAGGAGAGCCATACATGCCAATCTCTCTCTTGTCCCCGTTCGCAGACACTTGAGGTCCTGCTCCTACCTGGCATGAGCTCGTCTTTGATCCCAGCCCCATCATCAACACGGGTTTCGTAAAATGGATAGCACTCACCACACATATCAGCCGCGATCTGTATGCGAAACGGCCTCATGAACCTACTGTCCTCGTGGCTCTCCATTTGTAAAAAGTATTTGACGGTCGATCACACCATTCTGTTCAATGACATCATTGAGTATGATCTCCCGAACTCGACAAATAGGTGAATTGTAAACTATATGTGCGGCCGACAATCATATGTGGAGTTAAGCAATACAAATGCGAAATGCCGTAGAGTTAAACAGGAAGTCCGTCCCAAAAGGGGTGTCCTCTTCCCAGTCCTGTTTAAGCTCTACTTGTCCAAACTGCCTTCACCACCTCTGAAGTGGGAGATAATATGTTGATGACTGCTATGATGTCCTGGCGAGGGGCAATATCTACGGACTGTGCGAACAAATAAATATTTACCAGGGGACTTGGCAGAATTGTTTAGCCGTAATCATAACGATTATCGTTAAAAGTGGCTACAAAATACCAAAATCGTTAAATTTTTTGTTACCGATTTTTAACTAAACGGGTTTCGTTGGAGGCCACCCTGGCGCAGAGCATGTCCGCCTATGATCTCGAATGCCTGGGTTCAAATCTTGGCGTGAACATCAACAAAATTTTCAGCCTTGGTTATCCCCTTATTAATGCTGGCTACATTTGTAAGGTATCCTGCCATGTTAAAACTTCTCTGCCAAACGGTGTCGCTATGCGGCACGCCGTTCGGACTCAGCATAAAAAGGAGGTCCTTTAACATTGAGCTTAAACTTTAATCGGACTGCACTCATTGATATGAGAGATGTATCCCTTGTTCCTTAATAGAATGTTCATGGGAAATTTAGGGTTTTGTTAAAACAACATAGAGAATTGCATTATAGATCTAGCTCCAGGAATTTGGCTGCTTCAATTAGAGCGGTCCATGCTGATTCTGCAGTCAGATTAGTAGGTTATTTCGGTTAGGCATGAAAATAGGTAATTGGTGTCATCGAGTCCTGTGTAACACAGGCAGATGTTAGATTGTATGGAATTGATATGCTTACAGTTTGCTACACTAGCCGGGTCTTATTTGGGCCAGCGTTGCTCTGGTTTTATAGTTCTTTCTTATCATCTGCTATTGGTATGACAAAAGACTAACCCAAAAACCCGCCAAATCGGTTATTGATGTGGTGTGGGACCAAAAATCTGGAGGACGAATGAACGTAAGTAGAGCACTGATCTGGTCAATACCATGGCAGCCGGTTGTACGTACCGGATTGACACGATGAAGTCCTTCATCGGCAAGGCCTGCCGCCTCAGTGTACAACACACTGCTACAACAACAACAACTGATCTGGTAAACAAATTTGGCCACAAGTATCTTGGGGGTCAAGGGTATGAAGGACCCAGGTCTGGTAGCCGCCCGAACCCCAATAATGTCCCCAAGAATTTGGAAAAGAATTAAGGGAAGCAGATCGATAGGCTCCCATCTATTTGTCGACAAGGCCGCAATCGACAGTCCAAAGCATGGGTACTTGTGACTAAGTGCCAGCGACATTCGAAAGAAAAATCCTACGTTAAATATATGCACCAATCAGCATTAACGGAGAAAGGGGGTATCGTAGGAACCAAGATATATACAATGGCAGAGATATGTTGTCTAATACCTTTTCAAAAATAGCAATTATGTAAAATTACAATAACGAAGTTAGGATGGTTAACAATTTTAGCGACAATAAATATTTGCCAGAAAAACTTTTTCTTATGAAAGTTTGGTTTTGAAAAGCATGTTTTTTGGGTGGAGTATGTAGACTTTTCTGTGTCACTGTATGTGCTATACGTCAACACGAGAAACCATCGAAATCAGTTGATTTTAAAAAGGAAAAACAGCTGATTTCGCAGATTTGGTGAACGACTCAGTGGTTTTCGCAGTTATTTTTTTACAATTCAGAAGAAGTTTTTACAATAGTACAACGCTTAGGTTGGCTAGGACATGTTGTGAGAGAAAATTTTGCAAAAAAAATCGACACTCTTCGGTTGTTTACACAAAGAAAGAAAATTCAAATGCAATTAAAAAAAAGTTTTTTCAGCAGAAATTTACAGCATCGAACAGCTGTTTAATTCATGTAAAAAAAAGGTTAACATTTTTTGCTTTCTGTCCTCCATTTTTTTTTACTGGAAAAGTACGCGAACAAATCTATTGTTATTCGATTCATTTGCCAATTTAACGAAATCAGCTGTTTACTCTAAATAAAAAAGGCTGCTTTCAAAGTACAAATGAACGAGAAAGAATGGTTTTGGCAAAAAAAAAAAAAAAAAACAAAATTTAAATATTAAATCGACCATTCTGCAAAATAAAAGGATAAGATGGTTTGACCAAAAATTTCTTTTAACCTTCTGTGGTGGAGAGGAAATACAAATTTCGTTTCTTCTCTTACTTGTAGTGGTTCGTTATTTTAACTTCTGTATTTTGCGAATTTGATTTTTGACATTCAAAGAAGAAAATGTGTTTTGTTGCGCACACATAGAATGTTTGGAAAATTTTTAAATATTCAAAAAACAAAAAGAGGATATCCAAAAACAAGCATTTTATAAAATTTTGAAAGAAGAATAAAAGGGAAGAAAGAGAAAAAAACAACAAGAATGGCAACAACAATAACAAAAGTAGAAAAGATAAAGAAAAATGTATGATATATTGTAAACAAGAACGTACTCAACAACAAACATGTTTGAGAAACATTGAGATGTTGTAGGGGAGAATGGATGACGCGATCACACAGCATCGCGCACATAAGACATAATGACGACACATCCACATAAAAATTTGTACATTTGGTAAAATTAGAATTGTGCAACATATATCAATCAATCGGTAGTAGTAGAGGTCGTTTATATTTTTTTTTTACCAATCAAATCAAGTGTGTTTGTGTGTGTAGCAAAACAGAAAATAAAACGAAAAAAACAGAAAATATTTATTTAATAAATAACATGGTCTATATGGAGTAGACGAACGAACAGCAACTACTTACCGTGAACGTGAGTCTCGGCGAGATTTGGAACGGGAGCGTGAACGCGACTCGCGTTTTGAGATGGAACGAGAACGAGAGCGGGAATCATCACGCTTTGGAGAACGTGAACGAGAACGGGAACGAGGAGACTTAGACTTTGATTTTGATAGTTCACGAGATTTGCTGGAATTTGGAAAAGAAAAAGATTATCAAATAAAAATGTGTGTGCTTTTAAGCCACAAGCAAAATAAAGTTCCTTATAAATGGCGAATTTGAATTTTTGATTGACTGTCGAAAAATTCAATTTCCTACACAATACCAATGAAATATAAATTCGAATTTTCAACAGTCGACAACGAAAACTCAAATTCCACCTACTGATCCACCGACATCTAAACGATTACACTATGGAATAGTTTCAGGGCCATTATCTGGGGGGCTGGAAAATTCTATTTGGGCATGAAAGTACGAGTTCATAAAAGTAAAACCCAAAAACGGTTTTGAGTTTTCATGCTTAACTTTTTTTTAGGGGTCTTTTAATATTGGCCCTGTGTGTCCAACAGTAGTAATCGCGATACAGCCTTTCAAAAATTTAAATACTGAGCTGAAATTTGGCACGGACGCGTATTTCTTCCATAGGCAAATGAAATTCTTGACCTGACAAAATCAGACCCTGTATAGATAAACCTGTCATACAGATCAATATGACAATTTATAGAGATGGGTTTCTAACGGGTAAACGGTACGGTTATGAGTACCGGATTGACCCGATGAAATCTTTCGTCGGCAAGGGCTGCTGCCTCAGTGTACAACACACTGCTACAACAACAATCAAAAGCCGAATGGAAAGATCAAGTGGTGGGAGACACCACGAAACTTGATGTCAGAAATTTTAGAATGAGCGCAAAAGATCGTGGCATTTGGAACGCTATTCTACGTTCGGCAAGTGGAGCAAATGTCTGTCATAGCCAATTAACGTAAGTAAGTAATTATTTATAATTTTGCAGATATCTTGGGTATAAAAATATTTACAAACAATTTTTGTTTATTTCGTATTCTTTGTATATAAACCAGGATTTTAGTTATATATGCCCGCTATATAGACCGATCTACAGTTTTGAGGCAATGAATTGGCCATTTTTCATCCGATTTCGATGAAATTTGGCACATTGAGTTCTGGTAGACCCCTACCCATTTCTGTGAAGTATGGTTAAGATTGGGCTATATTTGGATATATCTGCCCTAGAGACCGACCGCTTGATCTCCCAATATAGGGTATTAAAGCCATAAAAGATCCATTTATTTCCCGAATTCGATAAAGTTTGACACAGTGTATTCTGGTAGGCCCCTACCCATTCCTTTCAAATGTGGTCCAGATCGGACGGTATTTGGATATAGCTGTCATATAGACAGATCCCCCGATATATAAATGCTGCCTATAAAAGCAGCATTTTTCATTCAATTTCGATTGGCACAATGAGTTCTGGTAGCCCTCTAAACCTTATATCCAAATATGGTCCGATCTGGACCACATTTGACAGGAATAGGAAGAGGTATACCAGAATACAATGTGCCAAATTTTTTCGAATTCGAGTATTAAGTGAATCATTTATGGCCTTAATACCCCATATCCGGAGATCGGGCGGTCGGGCTATAGGGCAGCTATATCCAAATATAGTCCCATCTGAACCACACTTCACAGAAATGGGTAGGGCTCTACCAGAACTCAATGTGCCAAATTTCATCGAAATCGGACCAATTTATTGCCTCAAGACTAAGTCTGAAGATCGACCTATATAGCGGCTATATATAGCTAAAATCATGGTATTTACCCAATTTACCGGGTAAATACCTTTTGGGTATTTACCCATCATTCACCTCTACCAATTTAGGGTCTTTAGGCCTTAACGGGCGCAATTTTTACCAGATTCTAGGTATTGAGTCCAATAAGTGAGTCCAACGTCGCTTATGCAATAATATTAGATTAGTCTATTTTCCGTAATTTATTTGACGGTCAGTGTAAATTAACAAATGCAATTTTTTTCTAGTTTTAAGAATGATAGGTCGTGCAAATATTGGGTTCATATGTAAAAAAAAAATAATATGATTCACTGATTCAATTTTCAGCAAATCCGGGTAATATGGCTCGAATGGGATAACAACCTAAATCGGGTCTATGTTGCAGCTATATGCATATATAGCCCTAATATGACCATATTTGGCAAAATTGTCCAATGGGTCAATACAACTCACTGTTCCAAATTTTAACAAAATAAGGAAAACAAGTAAAATGGCGTTGAGTTCGGATATATATGTAAACCACTTTTCGTCAAAATCCGGTGAAAAATGCAGACCTTATGCCCCAGAGCGGCTATATCTATTTGAACCAATAATACTTATAAGTACACGTCATTGTTTAATTGTGTATAACAAAAAATAGATATTTTTAGTAGCTATATTTAAAAATAAAACAATGTGAACCATATACGACACGGATATCGAAAAGCCTAACATAAGTCACTGTGTCAAATTTCAGTGAAATCGGATTATAAATTCGCCTTTTATGGGGCCAAGACTTTAAATCGAGATATCGGTCTATATGGCAGTTATATCAAATTCTGGACCGAATTACGCCAAGTTTCAGAAAAATGTCGAAGAGCCTAACACAACTCACTGTCCCAAATTTCGGCTACATCGGATAATAAATGCGCCTTTTATGGCCCAAAAACCTTAGATCGTGAGATCGGTCTATATGGCAGCTATATCGAAATCTGGACCGAAGTATGTCGAGGGGCTTAACTTAACTCAATGTCCCAAATTTTGGCGATATCGGACAATAAATGCGACTAGACCATAAATCGGCGGATCGGTCTATATGGAGGCTATATCTAGCTATAGTCCGATGTATGGACAAAAAAGAATCTGTGCAAAGTTTAAGTCAATATCTTTTTTTTTTTTGTTTAAACTGTAGCGTGATTTCAACAGACGGGCGGACATGGCTAGATCGTCTTAGATTTTTACGCTGATCAAGAATATATATACTTTATAGCGTCGGAAATGGATATTTCGTCCATTATGGCCTTAAGACTCTAAACCGGCCGATTGGTCTATATTGTAACCATATCTTAATAAGGTCCGACTTTGCCCGTTTAAGAAAAGAATTTCTGTATGGAAGATAAACGCGTCTGAAAGGCTGCAGCGTGATATTAACTGACGGACACACATGACCAGTATTAAAAGTGTCTGCTCTACAGACCTAGACTTTCAACCCCATTAGGAATTTTCAAACCCCCCCACCCTGTTGTACAGTGTTATCATCCGTACTGTCATAGCGTTATTTCGCCCAAAACATTTTCGTCCAAAACGTCAAATATCATATCGTCCAAACGTTGACACAAAGCCCAAAAATGATTATTTAAATGTTAGAAAGCCCAAATAAATGTCGCAAAACCCAAACCGGATTTAGATTTTGTGACATTTTAACATTTAAATATGCCATAGTATACGAACCCAACTGCATCAGTAAGCTCAACTGCAGAAAATTTTATAATCCAAAAAATTAACATTCATATACACCATCTACACCGAAAAAAAACAATAAAATCGGTTTCAATTACAAAATTAATTCATCCAGTAACTTTTTAATTGAAACTGTTTTAAACACGAAAATTATAATACCAATCAGTTTTCGAAAAAGGTGATTGAAAATATGTTCAATTTAAAAATATATACATATTCGAAACAAATCAAACAGCGTTAATCATTTAATAAAAAAAGCCATTTATTTGCCCTACATTCGACTGTATGAAAAATTTGTATTTCGCTGTTTGATGTCACAAACAAAATTTTAAGATCAAACAAGGAAACACAAATTTTACATGCAATCGAATGTAGGGCAATTAAAGTGCCTTTTTGATCTAATGGTTAACGCTATTTGATTTGTTTTTGGACAAACAAAATTTGACATATTTAGGGCAAAAATGATAAAACAAGTTGCGTCAAATATTTGATTAATCTGAACGTAGCCTAAGTCAATATGTATATTTATTTTCTCTTCAATATATTCGAAGTTTTGAGAAGTAACTATTTTTTGGGTTTAATGTAAATTATTCATTTTGGTCAAAATGTCATAGGGTGTTAAGACACGAACATTTTTGTCAGAAAGTTAGTCACACCGCCGAAAAGTGTGCAAAAACAACTAACATTGGAAGAAATTGGGCGATATGTCATTTGGCGTTTTGGGCGAAAATGTTTTGGACGAAATAACGCTGCGACTAAAATACTTACTTGGAACGTGAACGGGAACGCGATTTGACGGGTGACTTGGATTTGGAGCGTGCACCACGTGATTTAGATCGGCTTCGCGACTTTGATCGAGAACGCGAGGAGCGACGAGAGCGGGAGCGCGAACGTCTGCGAGAACGTGATCGAGAGCGTGAACTGGAGGAGCCCGATTGGCCTCGACCACCACGCCCGCGACCGCTACGACGATCCTCAACCAGACGTATGCGGCGACCGTTCAAATCAGTATCGTCCAATTTCTCGATCGCAGTCTTCATGTCAGATAACGAAGCGAACTCAACCACGCTGTAAAGAAAGAAAATCAAAGAAATCGAATTAAGAGATATTCCAACATATATGAAATAAGCAAATGTAGCCAAACTTACCCTTCATTACGTCTTTGTTTGTGTGCATCGGCATAGGTGACTTCACCAGCTTGACGCATATAGTCTTTCAGGTCCTGCACAGCGAGTTGAAATAGTTGAAAAACGGCATAGAAAAAGAAAACAAAAAAGTTAAAATGACTTCGATTAGTATACCAAAAATCCAATACATTCGAGAGTAACACTTGTAAGAATTGAATAGAATTTGTCAGCCATTTGCACTGGAGAGAAGTATGTGTTGCAGACGCCCACTACACACACACACACACACACAACCAAACACGCAGAAGAAAGATATGGATAAACGCGTCCAGTACAGAAATAAGCACAATTCAACGCCAAAAGGTGAAGTAACTAGAATGGCCTTTCCTTGAAATTGTGTCCTGCTGTTGCCAAAATTTCTGGATAGTCTGTCCCTCATATACATCCAATAAATGCAATGCGGCGTTGTAGATATTCGGCAAATGGTACACTGACAAATTCATTCAATTTTTTGTGTTTGGAACTCTTTCGTTTCTAGTGAATTTGATAATGCAAAAAAAATACACACGATATATTGTTGATGGAAACGAAAAAATCATCTCTTTTGAGATGTTAAAAACAGTTCTTACTTAGTAAATTTCTGTTTTTACTTGTAACGTATTGTTCGGACCAAACCAACCAGATAGATAGATGGATGTATACGTCGTTGTCGTCTTCGTCGCCCAACTGACCAAGTTTACACACACACACACACACAGGCACGTGCTGAGCAATGTTTGCTCTTAGAGTGAGCGTTCAATTGGCGGATTGCGAATAAATAGTTGTTTGTTAGATGCATTTTCTCTAAATGCTGTAAATCTGGTCAAGTTGTACAGAGACGTTCATACGATTCACCTCATAGTAACGCACATAATCATAGTGTAGTGTTGGTGTTGGGATTTTTTTTTCGCGGAGGGGGGGCACATACATCATCATAACACCATCATCATTGTCATCGCCGTCCTTAAATGGGAAGTTGGGTCGTCCTTGCACGTTTTATATTTCCAAAACATGCTAAAAGGCAGGCGAAAACTGCGTCGTAGATTCAATTGTCATAAAGCCAGAAATGAGAGTTGCACTAGACAGTCATCCAGTCAGGTTTAGACAGTTTAGACCAGTTTAGAATAAACCAACAAATCGATTGGTTGACCGACCAATCTACTGCAAAGGAGTGGTGGTTACAGGGTGGTGTTTATCACTAAATGGGACGGGCCGGACACGGAAGAGAACCTTAAGCCAATGTCGTCTGCCAAAGGGATTTTTGTTTTGCCAGAGAACTCTTTTTCGAAATGAACCTATGGATGTATGCGTATTAGGCCAAAACCATTTCGCTACACAAACGCACGGCGGCAACTACTGAAAAAAAGAAAATTTGTCAACATGCCTACTTTTTGAAGGCCAAACAAGACATCGTGGGTTTATTTTATAACTGTTTAGTGGAGAGCGCGCGCATCTGGAAGCCTTTAAGCTCTGCAGGCATGAATTTAACTCGAACGTGGCAAATTGGAAGCTGTCATCTATACATCAACCATCATCCCTTATATGAATCAGGTATATCTTCAAGTTATTGGAATGACCCTCACAGAAACTTTGGAATGTACATTAGATAGATTAGCAGCCTTGAGTACGGTGTTCGTTCGTTCGTTCATTCGTTCATCACACACACATCATTAGGAGTTATGAAAATGCTTTGAAGGAACCAACCGAACAAGCAAATGGCAACTGTAGCCTGGATGCAATTCATTGGAATATGTAAGTCAAAGGAGTTTTCGCTAAGCAGTTCCTCTAAGCTCTTCCTGACTTCTGGGTGGATCTCGTCAAGGTTTTGGATTCAATGGATACCATCGTCAAACTTTAAGGCTTCGTTTTTTTCTGTTCTTTCTAATCCAAGTCGAGTTTTAAACATCTCATTAATTTCACATTCACATTTTGGACCTCATCTCATCAATCATCAGCACGCACGTCATCATGCCACCGATTTTTGTATGTTTAGATTAGGAAGGAACATTCATTGGACCGATCGATAGACAGATAGATAGCCATTAGACTCTAAAATTAAATGTTTATATTGCAAAAAATGTTATATTTTTAAAAAATTCTTTTATTTAGTTATTTTGACAAAAAATACCTAAAATGATGGCCTTCACACCATTCAAATATTCTTCATTCATACATTCTTTCAATCTTTCTCTCTCCCTCTCTCACTTTCATTCTCTCAATTTCAATCACACAAATGTATAAATTCCTTACAATTTCATTACAGTTTTTTCTGCTAACGGCGATTCATGAAGCAGCAGTAGGCAAAAGAAGAAGACCTCAATAGAAAACTATTGTGGGGTTTCTGCCTTCTGCCCCCTCCCTAAGCACATGAGTTCGAAAGCACTGCGATGAAATTCAAGAGTTTATACATGAGTGCATAGATGACGGACAGCTACATATGTGAAGTGTGATCATTATGATGCAACGATCTTGGATTGATCGTAAAACTTTAGCCTTCTTCATCCGGATTGTATGGCGTGACCCTCACTATAATGCTGGCTCCCTAGGATTTTAGAAATCGTTAAACGACGAGAACGCTGAAGCAGCTAAACGTCTGTCCTTCCCTTGTGGTATTATGATGAGATAGTTATAAATGGCATCTCTCTCTCTCTCTCTCTCTCTTAGTAATCGTTGCAGAAATGATTTATATCAAGCTTTATCCAAAAATGACATCTTGCGTATGCTTCAAACAATGAAATCGGTTTGTCATGTCCGATTGACAGAGACACAAGCCTTCCTGGCTGCGTTTGGATGTATAGCATAACAAGAAGTAGTTTAATGCTTTTATGTTTTCCGACGGCCAGCCCTCCAGAGATACGCTTAGAAGAAGACACACAAACATCCTTAGATGGAACAGAAGAGAATAAAGATTCTCTAGGGACCCTCATCAATTAGTTTATGACATTCTGTGTAGGTATCTTCTTTTCTCTTGCTCTCTCTCTCTCTCTCTCTCACATCGAGTGTGCACATTCGCCCGCGTCTTTTCCCATAGCTTTCGTGTGTTCGTTCACCTAAGCATTGTTTTTTTGATTTAGTTCAAAACCCATTCATTCTCTCTCTCTCTCTGGTGGTTACACTTAGGACGCGAACAGTGGTATTTGTGGTTTGATGATGTACCCATCATGATTTGTGGCGCATTTCTTTTCGTTTTCATTTGTTATATTTTATGGTCGTATATAATTCACGAAATAGAAATAATAATGGAGGGGGTAAAATGATAACAACAATAAGTCAGTTTCTTTTCGATTCGTTGCTATGTAGTAGTAGTAGTACTAGTAGTATAATATGTATGTAATAACATATTTTTTTTTTTAATTATATGTATTATATATTATATAGGATATACAAAGAAATGTTAGCGAATTTCTAGTAGAGAGTAATGGTAGTAGTAGTAGTGGTAGCAAGGGGTGGTTCTTTTGATTGAATGTTATACATATGTATACAAATATGTAAAATATAAGGTGTAAATAAAGAGGCAAACCTTCTGTATTGAAAGTGGGACCGGGAAGGTTGGTGGGTATGAAAGTAAAACAGAGTGGATAATAATTTGAAGCATGCATTTAATGACATGACATCAAAAAAAAACATTAGAAGTAAATAATAAAATAATAGATGTCCGCATAAGCGCTTATAACACAATTCACGCATAACCAAAGGTTTGCATAAATATGCCATATTGTCACTTTATTATCTGTTCTTCATCAACAAAAATAGATAATATGGATGTCTGGTAGTGATATTAGGGTCTCAAATTAAGGTATTAAAAGGGCACACTAAACTACAAAAACCAATGCTGATGGTTAAAAAAAACATTCGAATACATACCTGCCAGCTGACACGGCTAGACAAATTCTCGACAATTAGTCGATATTCCGTGCGCAATGGGGGTCCATAGCGAGAGTTGGATCTGTTGTTGTTTTTATTTCTGAAATAATGGGGAAAAAATAAATTATTTGAAATATTAAATGAAGAACTAAGATATATATATTGGGTTGCCCAAAAAGTAATTGCGGATTTTTCATATAGTCGGCGTTGACAAATTTTTTTCACAGCTTGTGACTCTGTAATTGCATTCTTTCTTCTGTCAGTTATCAGCTGTTACTTTTAGCTAGCTTTAGAAAAAAAAGCGTAAAAAAAGTATATTTGATTAAAGTTCATTCTAAGCTTTATTAAAAATGCATTTACTTTCTTTTAAAAAATCCGCAATTACTTTTTGGGCAACCCAATATTTTTCAACTTTTTAAGAACTGGCAACACAGAACAACGATTCTGAAAATCAAGCCAATCAAAACCTATATACAATATTAGGGTGAAGCGATTAGTATGTAAGGAAAAAATCTTCGCGTTTCTGATTGTTGGGCTTTTACTGAACAAAAAAGTCCGCTAGACCATACATTTACGGTGCATATCGAGCCTCCACATTTTTACTTTCACTTTTTTCAGACTATTGTCAGGTTTCTTTTCCTATAGCAGCAAACCATTTACATTTTTGATCCAATACTAAAGAAAAAATTATAGCCAAGACAATAGTTGAGAACTCTCTAGTAAATCGCAAAAGCATTGGAACGCTCCTTCAGGTAGTTTTGGCCTTGTGAAAGTGCAAATCTTTCCTGAAAATATTGATATATTACCATTTTTAGTTGTTCATAGTAATTCATTAATATTTTCACGAAAAATTTTCACTTTCACAAAAACTGCCTGAAGGAGCGTTCCAGTTATTATCACGAGCGATTTCCACTCCTGTGGATGGACAAATACTGTCTCTTATTGCAGTCTCTATGTTAGGGATTGCGGGTGCATACATTAACATTTTTCTCCTACCGCTTAGTTGTATGCGACGTATATAATTTTTCATCTCTTGTTTTCACCTTCAGCTTTTGTAAATGAGATTTTTTTAATTTTTGCAAAAAAAAACAATCAGTATTCAGGTATTCACAAAACTTAAGTCACCTTTATAGTAGGTTTATGTGACAGTTCTATAAAGGAAATCTTTCAATTAAGCCTAATTTAACACTACATTGAGTTTTGTCAATATAGACATTAAAATTTTTGTTTTCTAGCGGCGGTACCATAAAAACAAGTAAAAACGCGAATTGCTTTGCTTTGGCGAGATTTAGACTGTTACCACCATAGGTACAAATCTGGAGCGCAAAAAATTCTACACATTAAAATTTCAAATGCATTTACCACAACGAACATTCCATTAAGGAACCGGCTCAAAAAGTCTCACATATGAATGAGTGCTATCCGATTTAAGTTTTGAGCCAAATGATGTAAAACTCCTTTTTATAGCCGAGTCCGAGCGGCATGCCGACTTCTAGCTTCTATGGGTACACACAAATGTCGCAGGCATTTGCTGGGGATAGGTTAGGTTAGGTTGAAAAGGATGCGGATATTAGTCCGACCCATGCCAATATGAACATATACCTATGGTGGCATGGGACGGATAACCAAAGCAAAACAAATGCACGATGTTCTCGCCAGGTTTCGAACCAAGGGCTTCAGCGTCATAGACTGAAATTTTAACGCCTGCTCCATAGTGGCTTCCATACCTACCAAATTCAACCTATGCACAGTGGCCGATATGCCCAACTAGCGGTGCTTTGTCTCTAGAGAGCGCAATTCTTATCCGATTTGCCTGAAATTTAGCCTGAAGACTTCTTTTGACTTGCTAAAAAGGATCCAGTTGGGTATATAACCTAATATAGCTCCCATTTGTGTTCTTTCGCCTCTAAAAAGTGCAGATGTAATCCGATTTGGCTGAAATTCTGTACATGATGTTTTGCTATGACTTCCAACAACCTTTCTAAGTATGGTGCAAATCGGTCCATAAAACGATACAGGAAAAATGCACAATACAGGGCACAATCCCGTTTTTTTCCATTGTTTGCACAATGCTCTTGTTCGTCGTACGAAAAATTTTTCGTTCCGAGCACAGGATAAAAATGGTATAACATCTATTAAAATCCAAGATAAAATTTCATTCGATACGAAAAGCCAGTTATACGGCTTATGCAATTGGAAATTTCCAACAAGGCTTTGGGGAGTCTTGGATTCTGACAAGAGAATATAAATTGCTTTCTTCCTTTCTCAAATCCTTGCCTTACTTTTCTATTCACCCAATTTCCAGAAATCGGGAATTTGGATGGGCAAAGAAAAATTGAGAAGGTTGATCCTGAACTCTAGTCAAATCCTTGCGGCGGAAAGACTTGTGCAGCAGGCTTGTTAAAATGCTTGCAAAGAACTTAGGAAGCATTCCAGAGACATACGCATTCCAGATTTACACGGCTTGTCAAATACAATTGTATTTGCTTTAGAACGAACAGCATCGTCTTCTATTCTATTAACACTGACTACAATTATTTTTTAGAAAGTAGTTTTGAATGGCGTCTGTGTTAGAAAAACATTCACACAATATTTGAAAATTCTTTTTCTTTTACCTTTAATTACCTTTCTTTGACTAGGGACATTTCAAGGGCTGACAAAACGCTATATTTTAGGACTTCTGTAAGATTTTAGAAGTTGATTGTGAGTTTGAGTTTCAGCCCTCTCGTAAGGTCAGTTTTCACTAGTTTTTAAGAGGGGGACAACTTCCATTTGCACCTCTGGGCTATTTTCATCATCAAAGTAAGGATTTGGTAAAAGCCCAAGGCTCAGGCGACAAGTGGTTCTCTTGACCAAGCGAGCGGCTGCTGTGTTCATAATCTCTCAAAGTTACCTTTCAGCAACTCGTACATGAAGGCCATCGTAGGGCAGAGGTGAGAATGTCCGACTATGACGCTGAACGCCTGGGCTCGAATCCTGGCGAGAACATCAGAAACAATTTTCGGTGATGGTTATCCCCTCCTAATGCTGGCAACATTTGTGAGGAAGTATGCAATTTGAAAAATTGCATAGTTCCTCAATTGCATGGCAGCCATGTAAAAACTTCTCCCCAAATAAAATATTTAAGAACCTTGACGCTACACATCAGTTTACTGCAAGGTTATGCACATACAAGTACGGGTCACCAGTGCCAAGTACAACCATGATGCATGAAAGCCTACATTTTGCCTACATATTTTGCTGAAGTTTTTGGCTAATCGTTTCTGTAGCCCATTCTAAATGGCGTCTCCTAGAACTGAATATCGCACATGTGGCATTAGCAACATTAAAAGGAGAATGTGAGGAATATCCTAAAATTTGTAGAGGACTTAGTGTTTCTGGCATAAAGCGACAGCATTTTTACGAAGTTATGGGTCACATTGGACATAAACAATGTTGCCGCACTTCTACACAGGCATGTTATGATATTTGCTTGCTTCATTTGGGGGGAAAGAACAAAGAAAGAAATACATATATTTTTCTCTTAGTGGTATTGTCTCCCTAATCACTGCGTTCATAAAACAAAGTACAAACAAAATCCACCGTACTCATGAACTTTGATTCTAAAATACAAAGCAAAATACACTATTCTAATAAAATTTATGAATTTCTTTGAGGTTATCCAAACCAGTTTAACGTTGTTTTTTTTTTTTTACCACAAACCATATTCTGTCGCTTTCAACCCCATTATTGAAAGGGAAAAAAAAACTTAAATTCGAAGCCACCCCTAAAACTATGACACCACGCCATCAAAAATAAAAAGCCTCCCAAGGGTTTGGATTATACAAATTAAATGTACTCACTTGTCATTATAACGACCACCTCCGCGACGACCACTGTCATACCGGTCATATCGATCTCGATGCCCTCCACCCCCTCCTCCACGGGCTGTTCCTCTGGCTGGTTCAACTACAACCCTGCAAACAAAAAAAGCACCATGCATTTTCTTGAAGCCATCATGATTTTGTAAAGAATATTAATCACTTACCTTTCTCCTAATAATTCCTTCCCATTTAATTCATAAACTGCATCATCTGCATCACGATAGTCTTCAAACTCCTGAAAAAAAATATGTTAACTTTTTTTTAAGTCGCCATAAAAGACATTAACTTACCACAAACCCATAGCCATTTTTGATTAGAATATCGCGTGTTCTTCCATATCCCTTGAAGAAACGCTCCAAGTCTCGTTCTCTTACACCATAGGGAAGACCTCCGACATATACTCGTGATCCCACCATTATAATTAGTCAATCTACAAATAAGTTCTTAGACTGGGATGCTGGCTACAATTCTTCCTAAAATTTAAGGAAATACCACACAATAGATTTATATAATATATTCACACAACTACAACAGCGAAGAAAAAAAACTGTAAGTCATTCTGCTTTATCGGCAAGCAAATACCGAGAAAAAAAAAGTGTAATACAGTTCTGCGCAAAACACATTTTCCCCCAACAAAATTGCAATATGGCGTCACCGGGTACAGAATTTGACAAACAATTTTTCTAGTTATGAGGTGTTATTTTCTATGCTTTTCAAGGCGGTTTTCTCACCTTTTTGCTAAATAAATTTAGCTTAACGATATACACGTGTCTTTCGGCCGGTTCTACTCAAAAACTCCTCAAAATATTTCTTTTTATTCCAGCACTAGAAAAATAATGATAAGATTTCACGACGCCACGAACGGAAGTAACTACTTGTCGATTTGAGTAGCCGTTCATTCAGTATTCGGAGAAAAGAATAATGCGCGCCAATTCGTTCTGCTGTTTCACCAAAACAAAAGCCGTTCCACATTAAGGCTAGTACTATGTTCGTTTGTTACCGTTGAAAAACATTTTTCTGCGATTAATTTCTTGAAATTTTACGAAAATGACAATTTTATTAAAATTTTACCATAAGAAGAGAGGGAATGTCCTACTGAATAAAATCAAAACGTTTTTTGCTTTAAAATCTATTATCTAGAAAAGGTAATCGGCGAAAAATATAGCGGAAAGGGAATATAATACCAGGCATGACATAATTACCAGGTAGAGTACCGTAAGAAGTTGAGTACAATTTTTTCTCGCGAAATGCACTATCTGTCAACGAGTTTTGGTTGTGTGTGTGCATTCTAGTTACAAACCATAACACACAAGCAACCAGGATTCACTAATAGAAGGTTAGGTCACATGCAAAAACACAAAGTGGATAGGCCCCATAAACATCATTAAGGATGTCAAATCTGACGATTGAAAATGTCATCATATAGGAGAAAACGTAAACAAAGAATGAATGTAAAAAGAGAACAAGTTGACATCCTCAATGCCAAGTACTGCCAAATATTAAAAAAAAAGTATATCGGCTGATCGCTTGGCTTAACCTTATTCAGTGAATCCTGACAAGCAACGAAAAATTGTGTGAACTAGTAACATACCCAAGATCAGAGTTGCACATATTACTGATTTTGACAGATAGTGAACTCAATAATTTGTTGTTGAGCAACTGTCACTACCTGTAAATGAATATATCTTGATACCAGCCAAGATATATTGATCGCTCAGAGGCTAATCCGAAAGCAGAACAGAATACCAACCCTTACATGTATTTTTCTGCTGATTATATGGTCATCCAGTTCCATTTGCTTCTTTCTTAAGGCTCGTACTATGTTCGCTTTTAGCGACGTTTTTCATATTACTTTTTTAGATAAAACCATGACATAACAGGTAGCGTACCGTAAACAGCTGAGTAAAATTTTTTTCTCGCGAAGTACACTATCTGTCAACGAGTTTTGGTTGTGTTTGCTCCTCTCTTAAGGCTGGTACTATGTTCGCTTATAGCGACGTTTTTTCATGATTACTTTTTTTGAGGTAAAACCATTACATAATTACCAGGTAGTGTACCGTAAACAGCTGAGTAAAATTTTTTTTCTCGAAGTACACTATCTGTCAACGAGTTTTAGTTGTGTGTATGTATTATAGTTAAGAACCATTATATACACAAACAACGAAAAATGCCGCGAATTAGTAACATGCTCAAAAACAGAGTTGCACTAAACACTGATGTTGACAGAAAGTGCACTCAATATTTTGTTGTTGGGCAACTGCCAGTACCTGTAAATAAATATATCTTGGATCGATAAGAACAGTTATGCGGTTTCGTAGGGCATTCTGTTCAGAAAAATAGGTGAAAAAGTAGTACTCTGTTTATAGTGAGGAAAATGGCAAAAAGAAATTTTAGTGGCAACGCTTGACATCATTGTCGGCATCATTTTTGTTTAATTGGTTTCAATGGTTCGTTTTTTCTTTTTGTTATTTTATTTAATTGCGAAAAAAAAAACAATAATAATACAAATAAAAACGTCTTTTGGTATGAAAATAAAAACAAAACATAACTGTAAAATTCTGCTCGCGGAACTATTAAAGGCTTCCGCGACTATTCCGAAAGCTGAATAGAACACTAAGCCATAATAAGGAAAATTGTAAAAAAATAGTGTCAGCGCTTAAAACCATGGGTGGTTTTATATAAAACCACAAGGCTGGTGCTTCGATCGTTTTTTCACAGTTGAAACACACATTTTTTTCGTGATTACTTTTTGAAACAGTGTAAAACCTCAATGATAACATAATACTTTTAGTAAAATCGTTCATAAATTATGAGAGAATGTCGTAATGAATGAAATCAGCAAACTGTTTTGCCTCAAAATCTATTAACTAAAATAGTGATCACGAAAAAATTTCGCGAAAAGCAAACATAGTACCAACCTTAAAACGGCCATTAAATTGGCTAATTTGTCTCAACTATCCTGGAAAATGTGTTTGACGGACAAATCGAATGATCTTGCCAATCAATGTGAAGAGCCGAAAAGAAAAGGTATGCGGTTACTCGTTAATTCCAAGAACTGTAATCGTACGAAACCGGCCGCGTTTTTACAATAGGTTGTGGGAAGCCGCCCGGTCCAGTTCAGTATCTAGAGTTCCTCGTGATTTTCTTCGAATTTAAATTGCAGCCGCCTATTTGCAGTGCCAGAATTTGGAACACATTTAATTGGTTCTAAATAGTCATTTATTCAGTGCAAAGAAAATAAAATTAAGACGAGATGTCTTCTAATAACGAGAACGGAAACTACAGCAACGATGACGAGGTAAGTTTCTATTATATATTTTTCCCCCTTAGCTTTACACGTATTATTTTTTTCTTCATGCTAATACTAGTAGTTTCTCTAATGATATTCTGTAATAGTAATTGCTGGAGACTCTTATGAAACTATAATCGTTTTAAAATGCTTTTAAAACTAAATGCAAATTAAAACATTTTTGCAGAAAATATGTATGTATACTTGCATTTTTTTTCTTTTCCGAAATTCAAAATGGCTGCCTCCATTGCCTTCAATTATGAGCTGTACTTTCTCGGGAATTAGGTTGTTTACCCATATGGCAAATATGTACATACAAACATGCATACACATATTTTTTTTTCCATATGGCGGGACCGGCTGTATTGAATGAAAAGCTTAAAGAAAGTTGTTAACCTCTTTTTGCGTTAATTTAATTTTGTCGAAGTCATTGCACCTAAATGGCGAATGCGTAGTTGCCCGATTTAAAGAAATGTTTATGATATAAACTCTTACGCATAGAAACGAAACACATTTGTGCATATGTATGTTCTAATTATTTTCTCTTTTCTGTATATTTTTTAGCCAATTTCTGAGCCTGAGCAATTGCGTAAATTGTTCATTGGCGGTTTGGATTACCGCACTACCGATGATGGTTTAAAGGCTCATTTCGAAAAATGGGGCAACATTGTCGATGTCGTCGTTATGAAAGATCCCAAAACCAAACGTTCTCGTGGCTTTGGATTTATCACATATTCGCAATCGTATATGATTGATAATGCTCAAAATGCCCGGCCACACAAGATTGATGGACGCACTGTTGAACCCAAGCGTGCAGTGCCACGACAAGACATCGATAATCCAAATGCTGGTGCCACTGTTAAGAAATTGTTTGTTGGTGGTTTGCGCGATGACCATGACGAAGAGTGCCTTCGGGAGTATTTCAAAAGCTATGGCAATATTTTGGGTATTAACATAGTCTCGGACAAGGAGACTGGCAAAAAGCGTGGCTTCGCTTTTGTTGAGTTTGATGATTATGATCCCGTGGACAAGATTATTTTACAAAAATCCCATACCATCAAAAATAAAACTTTGGATGTAAAGAAAGCCATTGCCAAACAAGATATGGATCGCCAAGGCGGCGGTGGCGGTGGAAACCAAGGTGGTGGTGGCGGCGGCGGTGGACGCAATCAAGGTGGTCCTCGTGGTGGTGGTGGCCGCAATGATCGTGGCAATCAAGGCGGTGGATGGGGTGGTAATCGTCAAAACGGCGGAAATTGGGGTGGCAACAACAGTTTCGGAAACAGCGGCAACTTTGGTGGTGGCAGTCAAGGTGGTGGTCCTGGTGGCTGGAATAACCAACCAGCTCCCTGGAACAATCAGGGTGATGACTGGAACAGTGGTGGTGGTTTCGGTGGCGGTCCTCAAGCAAATGGCGGCAACAATAGCTGGGGTGGAAACAGTGGTGGTGGCAACTTTGGCAATGATTACCAACAGAGTTATGGCGGTGGTCCACAACGTGGCAATAACTTTGGCAACAGCAGACCGGCGCCTTATGGATTCAATAAGGGTAAGTATCATTGATGGGGACAAACTTTTTTTAATACGTCTACTTGGTTGTTCATCAGTCTAGATGGTAAACATACGAACTAAAAATGTGTAAAATACCACAAAACAATTTTTTAAGATCTCCCAAATATTAAATAAAAAGAAAACGAATATAATGAAAATAAAATTAAAATGAAAATAAAATAAAAATAAAAATAAAATGAACATGAAATTAAAAATAAAATGAAAAAAATAAAATGAAAATAAAAATAAAATGAAAATAAAAATAAAATGAAAATAAAATGAAAATAAAAATAAAATAAAAACAAAATGAAAATAAGAATAATAATAAAAATAAAGAAATAGAAATGGAAAAATAAAAAAAAGAAATGGAAAAAATAGAAATGGAAAAATAAAAAAATAGAAATGGAAAAATAAAAAATAGAAATGGAAAAATAAAAAAATAGAAATGGGAAAATAAAAAATAGAAGTGGAAAAATAAAAAAATAGAAATGGAAAAATAAAAAATTAGAAATGGAAAAATAAAAAAATAGAAATGGAAAAATAAAAAAATAGAAATGAAAAAGTAAAAAAATAAATATAAAAAAATAGAAGATTAGAAATAAAAAATTAAAATAAAATAATAAAAAAAGAAACAAAAATAAAAATAAAAATTGGAAAATTAAAAATAAAAACAAAAACAATAAATTAAAAAATAAAATATATATAAATAAAAATAAAAAGATTAGCTTTAAAAAAAGTAATATAATAAAATAAATATTAAGTAAAAGTATGATAAAAAAATAAAAATAATCAGATAATAAATTAGAAAAAGTTAAAAACAAGAAATAAAAAATTAAAAAACAAAATAAAAAATAAAACTAAAAATAAAAAATAATTAAAATTAAAAAACAAACAAAAAAATAAAACTAAAAAAAATAAAATCAAAAAACAAAACAAAAAATAAAACTAAAAAAAAAATTTAACAAGAAAAATATGAATAGAAAAAATTTAAAAACAAAATATTAACAATAAAAAATAACATAAAAAAGAAGAAATTATATAAAAGCAATTAAATAAATTTAAACAAAAAAAAAAATATTGAGTTGCCCAAAATGTAATTGCGGATTTTTTAAAAGAAAGTAAATGCATTTTTAATATAACTTAGAATGAACTTTAATCAAATATACTTTTTTTTCTAAAGCAAGCTAAAAGTAACAGCTGATAACTGACAGAAGAAAGAATGCAATTACAGAGTCACAAGCTGTGAAAAAATTTGTCAACGCCGACTATATGAAAAATTCGCAATTACTTTTTGGCTAACCCAATAATATAAGTTTGTTAGTTCGAAAAGATGGTGTGGTCCGCCCCATGTTACTATGAACATACACCTAAGCCGGTAATCGGCTTGTGCGCTCTAAATACTTAAAAAGTAATTTCGAAATAAAGTCTAAGGTAGAAATTTCGTGCTACTTACAAAAATCTTTAATTGTTTTCCATGCCACAACCCTGAGTTGGTTCATGTCAGGTATTGTCCCCACCTAAGTGCCGGTATCTGTTAGAAAGCCAGGCAATAACATAGGAAATACTCCAACGTCTTACCATCTTCCCCGCATGCCCTACCCATGCTATCACTTGCCGCACTGATTTTACACAAATGAGCTCGTAGTCATATGTGTCCCGTCTTCTCATCTCGTCTTCTCTTTAAATAAAAATAAAATAAATAAAATAAAAAAGAAATTAAAAAATAAAATAAAAAAATTGAATAAAAAATAAAATATGAAATAGAAAATAATATAAAAAATTTAATAAAAAAATAAAATAAAAAATAAAATAAAATAAAAAATAAAATAAAATAAAAAATAAAATAAAATAAAAAATAAAATAAAATAAAAAATAAAATAAAAAAAAATAAAAAATGAATAAAAAATAAAATAAAAATAAAATAAAAAAAAAATAAAAGAATAGAATAAAAAAAATAAAAAATAAATTAAAATACAAAATAAGAAGAGAATAAAAATAAAATTAAAATAAATAAAAAATAAATAAAAAAATAAAATAAAATAAAAAAATAAAATAAATAAAAAAATAAAATAAAATAAAAAATTAAACAAAAGTAAAATAAAAATTGAAATAAAAAAATTAAAATAAATAAAATAAAATAAAATAAATAAAATAAAATGAAATAAAATAAAATAAAAAATAAAAAAATATAAAAAAAATAAAATAAAAAAATAAATAAAATAAAAATAAAATAAAAACAAAATGAAAATAAGAATAATAATAAAAATAAAGAAATAGAAATGGAAAAATAAAAAAAAGAAATGGAAAAAAATAGAAATGGAAAAATAAAAAAATAGAAATGAAAAAATAAAAAAATAGAAATGGGAAAATAAAAAATAGAAATGGAAAAATAAAAAAATAGAAATGTAAAAATAAAAAAATAGAAATGGAAAAATAAAAAAAATAGAAATGGAAAAATAAAAAAATAGAAATGAAAAAGTAAAAAAATAAATATAAAAAAATAGAAGATTAGGAATAAAAAATTAAAATAAAATAATAAAAAAAGAAACAAAAATAAAAATAAAAATTGAAAAATTAAAAATAAAAACAAAAACAATAAATTAAAAAATAAAAAATAAAATATATATAAATAAAAATAAAAAGATTAGCCTTAAAAAAAGTAATATAATAAAATAAATATTAAGTAAAAGTATGAATAAATGATAGAATAAAATAAAATAAAATAAGAAGAGAATAAAAATAAAATTAAAATAAAAAATAAAATAAATAAAAAAATAAAATAAAATAAAAAATTAAACAAATGTAAAATAAAAATTGAAATAAAAAAATTAAAATAAATAAAATAAAATAAAAAAAATAAAATAAATAAAATAAAAAAAGGATAAAAAAAAAAAATTAGCTAATTGTTCGATTGATAGGTCACAGAAAGTCGATTTCTGGTGAAGGTGTATGCTTACATGTACAGCTTAGGTTCAGACTTAGGGCTCTAGATTTCCTTGCGAGCATCATTTTTATTGCTCTGCACTTTAGATATAGATGACGGAACTGACTTGTACAGCCGCATACCCGTTGCAGTGGTGTTTATGAATCGTCAGATGTTTAATGTCTTCAATTTTTTCTTTTATTACAGGTGGCAACCAAGGAAGCGGCAGCAGCCAAACAGGTGGTAGTTTCGGTAATAACTACAACAGTGGAGGTGGACCCGGTAATATGGGCGGAAATAGAAGATATTAATTTAAGGTAAGTGTGTGGCGAAAATTAGGAATCTTTTACTTTTATATTACAATTCTTTTTTTTTTTTAATAAAGTGAGCATAAGAAAATTACAATTAAGTGGTTCGCTCTGCAAGAAAGATCAATGGATGTAAATCAGGGTACAATGCCTCAGAACTACTGGAATGTTTTTTATGGACCAGTGTAATTTTCCAACTCAGTCCATTTAATCCTTGCATCGAATAGCGTTAGTTGCATAATTATGGACATGGTTTCATAAGACACCCATATTTTTTTCTCAATATGGGATGGGGGGAAAAGATTTTTTCCATGGAATACCCTAAGTTTAGTAAACTTTGACACATTCTTTGACAATATAGAGATTGGTCTAGTTTTGACAAGATTTTTCTTTTATCACTTTCTCGTTCAATTTTGTTAAAAACTATATGAACAAGGTTATTGTTGTTGTAGTAGCAGTTTGTGGTACACTTGCCGATGAAGGAATTCATCGGGTCAATCCGGTACATACAACCGGCTGCCATATATTTATTTGTTTTATGAAAAACAAAAAAAAAAACATAAGTACTTAATACTTAATCAATCCTTTGTTGTAATTTTCTTTGCTCTCACATGACCTATTGAACCCCTATTCATTCCTTACAATTATTGTTTTTTTTTTTATCAGCGTTCTGTTGAACACCAAAGGTCTCCGAATCGCTGAAATTTTATAAATAACTTATTTTCTTATTCTTTTTAAAAGCTAATTTTGGTATTTAAATGTCTTTCCTTCGCAAATATAGGTAATATAGAGCAAAAACAAAATACTATCAAGCAGAAAGAGAGAGAGAGAGAGGGAGAGAAGATGAGAGACAGGCAGGATTAAAGGCAAGGAGATATGCAAGAAGATGATGAAGGAAGAATAATAACTCTAGGCTCAAACAAGCAAACAAACAAACAAACAAAACAAAACAAAACAAGCAGGCAGGAGGCAGGCAGGCATATCAGGCATATATCTATTTATAATCAGATCAAATAAGCCAACTCGCGTGTCAGTCAACTTACCTTCTTGTTCAGCCTGTGTTTATTAGACAGTATTGAGATTGATGTCCAAAAGCGTCGAGCGTCTTTATTATAACTTGTTCCTTCACTAACCATCCCACTGCTTTATTATAGGCTAGTAAGCTTTGTCTCGTCTCTTATGTATGAAAACAAAACAAAAAATTATTTATAACAGAAAATAATTTAGAAGAACCATAATCATGCAAAAAGAAAAAAAAAAAAAACAAAAACAACACTCCTTCGCATATATTAACACTTGTGGATGTTTAAGATCTAAATGATTTGTAATTTGTGCCCCCATACACCGCCACAAGAACTTTATATAGCTGTAGTATAGTAGTATGTATAATTTTTTTTATTATAAATTTAACCACAGAACCAGCATCCATTTTACAAAGATAAGGCTATATACCTACCAACAACAATGATTTCTATACAAATTGAAATCTATAGAACATTTGTAAGACATTTAATAAAGATAAGATAAAAGGAAGACCACAGAGATATCCTAACAAGCCAAAAAGCCCGTCTCCCAGCAATTCTTAATGCAGAAGAAACGGTGTGTGAGCAGAACATTCCATACTCTCGCACTACTACAAGGAAGTTTATAAAAACGTATCATCATACCATCTTAAGTTTAAACGTCGTTCGAAACTCGTTTGCCAATTTGGTTAATTTGTTAATTTTTTAACAATTTAATTTGACGAATTTATGTCAGAGAATTTATTTTTAAATATCCAAGGGAAAAGCAGATGCTTTCAAACTATAATCACCAAAATTGTTTTTTTTAGCATTATCAATATACTTCAAGGCCAAACCGAAGAGAGAAAAAAGAAAGAGAGAGAGAGAGATACTCCGAGAAAGGTCTGTTAGCTCCCTAGAAAAGTAACAAATGTATGTGAAACTCTTGCCTTTCAATTAACAACATAACATGTAGTCTGGTCTTCTAGTGTATTGAAATGTTAACTTTCTATACATATATGTCTACTAGAAGGATTTTTGATAGAACTTAAGCATGCAACAACTCTCTAGCATCTAAGGAAACTAGAATATAAAAAAAGAAACATCAACATTAAGAAAGAAATCTACAACAAATCCAAAATAACAGGAACTATTGTGTTGCAAACACATCAAATAAAGAGTGACATTAACTGTAGTAGTGTATGCGCTATATTGTATGAAAGATTTTTGATGTAAGTTGCAAATATTTGAAATAGTTTTAAGGCAATTACAGGCAGCAAGAGAGAGAGAAAAGCGTTGTGAAGTCCTTGCAGGAAGAAGGCAGGCAGGTAAATTCTGAAAGCAATTGGGCTGGTAACAACAGGTACAGTTTTACAAATGTAGGTAACTGTGTAGCACCTGCATCATGTGCATGATATCTTCGTTTTATACAATCTTTTAAGTAACATTCACTCTTATCACAAATCCAACTCTATTTGATTTTATATTTTTCGCCCTATAAAACAAAACTAAAAACATTACATGAAAATCATAGCAAAAAAAAAAATAAAAGAACACTTGGAGTACTTAGAAACAGCTTTCATTTGTTTCAACAGATATAGATCAGATAAAAAATAGGCTTGTAGTGAACGGCGTGTTGGTAGTTAGTGGTTGAGATTTCACATAAGTTTTGTGCTAATGATCTTAACTATAAGTACTACACAGCTTGCTAGACCACACAGACGGACGGACATGGTTCACGATGGTTCATATGAAATAATCTTAAACCAATTATCGAAATGCGTAAATGGTGTGACCAGTGTTGCTACTCAAGAAAATTATTTTCTACCACAATTTAGGAAGAATTCTACCAAACTCGACCAAAACTTACCAAATGTTCTACAAGCCAAAAATTCGGTATATGTTTTTATACCCGACACCGAAGAGCTGGCCATTTTGTTATTCCATTTGCACCACATAAAATTATACATTTTTGTATACGTTTTCGTCCATTGAAGAAGGAACATGTCTTTTAGTTCCTACCGCTGAACCATCCAGATCGCTTTAAAAAGACCAACTACTTGCGAATGTTCACATTCGCTAAATTAGACAGGTTCTCAAAGAAATGGGAAAACCAAATCAAGACCGATCTGGGCCAAATTGCAGAAAAATGTCGAAGAGCCTAACACAACTCACTGTACCAAATTTTGGAGAAATCGTACAATAATTGCGCCTTTTATGGGCCCAAGACCTTAAATCGAGAGATCGGTCTATATGGGAGCTATATCCAAATCTGAACCGATCTAGGCCGTATTGTAGAAGTATGTCGAGGGGTCTAACTTAACTCACGGTCCCAAATTTCGGAGAAATCGGACAATACGCAATTTATGGTCTATACGCAAATCGAAAGGTCTATATGGCCGCTTAATCCAAATCTATACCGATCTGTGACAAATTGCTGAATGATGTCAAGGGGCCTAACAAACTCACTGTCCCGAATTTCGGCGACATTCGACACTAAATGCGCCTTTTATGCGCCCAAGACCTTAAATCGACGGATCGGTCTATATGGGGGCTATAACAAGATATAGTCCGATATAGCCCATCTTCGAATTTCACCTGCCTATAGAAAAAAGTAAAAAGGCGTTAAGTTCGGCCGCGCCGAACTTTGTATACCCACCACCTCGGGTATATATGTAAACAACCTTTCATCAAAATCTGGTGATAATTGCATACCTTATGTCTTATGATTAAAAATGCCCCTTTTTTGGGGCCAAGACTTTAAATCGAGATATCGGTCTATATGGCAGCTATATGCAAATCTTCATCGATCTAGACCAAATTGCAAAAATATGTGGAGGGGCTTAACTTAACTCTATGTCCAAATTTCGGCAACATCGGACAATAAATGCGCCTTTTATGGGCCAAAACATTAAATCGAGAGATCGGTCTATATGGCAGCTATATCGAAATCTGGACCGATCTATGCCATATTGCAGAAGTATGTCAAGGGGCTTAACTTAACTCACTGTCCCAAATTACGACGACATCGGACAATAAATGCGTTTTTATGGCCCCAAAACCCAAAACCGCGAGATCGGTCTATATGGCAGCTATATCCAAATCTGGACCGATCTGTGCCATATTGCAGAAGTATGTCAAGGGAATTAACCTAACTCACTGTCCCAAATTTCGGCGACATCGGATAATAAATGTGGCTTTTGTGGTCCTAAGACCCTAAATCGGAGGATCGGTCTATATGGCAGCTATATCCAAATTTGGACCGATCTGAGCCAAATTGACGAAGGATGTCGAAGGGCTTAACACAACTCACTGTCCCAAAATTTCGGCGACATTCGATAATAAATGCCCCTTTTATGGGTCTAAGACCTTAAATCGACGGATCGGTCTATATATGGGGGCTATTTCAAGATATAATCCAATATAGCCCATCTTCGAACTTCACCTGCCTATGGACAAAAAAGAAAAAAACGTGCAAAAACAAAAAATGCAAAAAATAAAAAAAACGTGCAAAAACAAAAAAAAAAAAAAAAAAAATATGCAAAAAATAAAAAAAAAATAAACAAGTAAAAACGTGCTAAGTTCGGCCAGGCATTTATTCTACATACCAAACTTCTGTAAAAACAGCACAAATTAAAGCTGGAAACCGAACAAGAATGATCCAGAAACAGGTTTACATGGGAGCTATATCAGGTTTTAGACCAATTTTGGTATTTGGTATTTGGCATATTAACGAAAAATTATATTTGTGCACCCTATTTGGATTAGATGAAAATCGGGACATTGGTTTATATGGCAGCTATATTACGTTAACCGATTTAGACCATACTTGGCACAGTCTTAACTGAACACTACATGCAAAATTTCAGCCAAATCGAAAAAAAAATTATATAGGAGCTATATCTAAATCGGAAGTGATATGGATCATTTGCAAGCCCCAACGACCTACATCAATAAGTATCTGTGAAAAATTTCAAACGGCTAGCCTTATGCGTTCGACCGCTATTGTGATTTCGAAAGACGGAAGGACATGGCAAGATCGACTCAGAATGTCGAGACGATCAAGAATATAAATCGGAAAAAAATTGCGGCTTATAAGGGCTCAAGAAGTCAAATCGGGCTGTCGGTTGATAGGGGAGTTATATCAGGTTATAAACCGATTTGAACCATACTTGGCACATTTAATGGGAGTCATACCATAACACTTCATACTAAATTTCAGCCCAATCGGACAAGAATTGTGCCATCTAGAAGCTTAAGAAGTCAAGACCAAAGGTCGGTTTATATGGCAGCTATATCAAAACATGGGCCGAATGGCCCATTTGCAATCCCAACCCACCTATACTAAAATAAGTATTTGTGCAGATTTTAAGAGCCTAGCTTTACTCCTTCGAAAATTAGCGAGCTTTCGACAGACGGACG
The DNA here is from genome assembly GCF_963082655.1 of Stomoxys calcitrans. Taxonomy (NCBI): domain Eukaryota; kingdom Metazoa; phylum Arthropoda; class Insecta; order Diptera; family Muscidae; genus Stomoxys; species Stomoxys calcitrans. The sequence goes on along the minus strand of NC_081553.1, from coordinate 36,220,754 downwards.
GACATGGCTAGATCGACTTAAAATGTCATGACGCATATTTCAAGGTGTTACAAACGGAATGACGAAATTGGTATACTCGCCATCCTATGGGGGGTTTCAGGTTATTCATAGAATAGAATAACCTGAAAATAAAAAAACTAATAAAAAATATAAAAAAAAACAAAAATAAAAAACGTGAATATAAAAAATACGAAAATATTGGGTTGCCCAAAAAGTAATTGCGGATTTTTTATATAGTCGGCGTTGACACATTTTTTCACAGCTTGTGACTCTGTAATTGCTTTCTTTCTCCTGTCAGTTATCAGCTCTTACTTTTAGCTTGCATTAGAAAAAAAGTGTGAAAAGTATATTTGATTAAAGTTCATTCTAAGTTTTATTAAAAATGCATTTACTTTCTTTTAAAAAATCCGCAATTACTTTTTGGGCAACCCAATAATGGGCATGAAAATAAAAGAACATAAAAATAAAAAACACAAAATAAACACAAGAATAAAAAACACAAAAATAAAATCAAAACATAAAATTAAAAAAAAAGAAAAATAAAAAAACAAAAATAAAAATAAAAAAAAAAAACAAAAATAAAAAAACAAAACTAAAAAACATAACAATAAAAAACAAAACAACAAAAAACAAGACAATAAAAAACCATAAAAATAAAAAATATTAAATAAAAATAAAAATCATGAAAATAATAAAAAAAAACTTTACAATCGGATATTATCCGACTGCAGAAACTTGAAAGTATTAGAGAGGATAGTAAATGACAACTATTGGGTTGCCCAAAAAGTAATTGCGGATTTTTTAAGAGAAAGTAAATGCATTTTTAGTAAAACTTAGAATGAACTTTAATCAAATATACTTTTTTTACACTTTTTCTAAAGCAAGCTAAAAGTAACAGCTGATAACTGACAGAAGAAAGAATGCAATTACAGAGTCACAAGCTGTGAAAAAATTTTTCAACGCCGACTATATGAAAAATCCGCAATTACTTTTTGGGCAACCCAATACATGACAAAATTCAACCTAATCGGATAAGATTTGCGGCCTCAAGTGGTGGCTAAGTGAAATTCGAAGATCGGGTGTGTAAGAAGACCCATTTACATTCCTATCTGACCTATGAAAATTGTTCTCCCCCGTTGTTGTTGTGAAATGAAACTGCAATTTGGATCGCTAAGCAAATTCCTATTTTCTACTCACAATTTGCCTCATCTTGAAGTTTGGTGTAAAAACTGTATGGTAAAATGTCTTATCATCAATATATTTAGTAGAGATATGCACGTGAGTGAGTTTTTACTAATACAATTAAAAATGTTAGCGACTTTTCGAAAGCAAAATAGAATACCGACCCTAAGTCGTGATATTCTTAGGAGTCGCGATATCTCGTGGGTCGTGATTTTCTCGTGTGTCGTGATTAGCACTATGTCGTGATTTACGCTCACGCCGAAGAATTTCAATTCAATCACGCTCACGCACGTGACAAGACGACTCACGTGCCCACCTCTACTATTTAGTCAAGTACATGGATGTTATGCTTGATTAAGGTTAATTTTTATAAAATTTAAATACTTCCTGTTTCGCAAAGACTACAAAGGCGAATATTGCAACATGTTCACCATAGAGACCTTAAAGTGATTTTAGTTTTTAGTGCACAGAAATTATTGCATTGAGTTCCCATATGTTATGAACATTGGCTAACATTGGCGAACTTAATGGCTTTTTGTAACATGCTACTATTGAACATCGCCAGTTGCCGTGAAACATATTTTGACACATTTGTTACGTCTTTTGTCTTTTAATCCATTTGCTACCAGTAAGGTTTCCTAGTGAAAGAATAGAGACGAACTACTTAATCGTTCTCAATGAAATAAATTAAATGTATAGATTTAAACGAGACAGGGGTCAACTTGTATTTGCGATAAGGGTGAATGTGAATTCCATCTCAAGGTTTTTAGTTTCCACTAAACAATAGCAAAAATGGGTCAACAACACGATGAAGGTTAGCTGACATATGTAGATGTATGGAACGAATTTGAAAGCTGAGAAAAAAAGGACAAAGAAGCCTCAGGCAGAGAACAGTTGAAGGAAAGATTAAAAACTCGTTTTGGAGGCAGATTTTACTAATAAACCTAAAACTTTCGTTTGTTTTGTTGCAAGACCAACAAATGACTCCTGCGACAATAAACTGAAAAGAACGGAATTTCGTAACAACCCAGACTTCCATGTCCCAGTAACGATGACAAGTCCAGTGGATATTTTGAGGTTGCCACCAATTTGTTTTTTGTTGGTAAGTTATAAAAGAGTAAAATTTTGTTTATATATTTTTTGTAAAATTTTTTTTTTAAATAAAGATAAAAAAGTCATATATAAATTATTTGTTGTTTCTTTAATTTAACAAACAGAGAACATGCCTCATCTACAGGTGAAGGTCAGTATGTCAATAATCGAAGTAAGCGGACCCCTTTAGGTTGTCAGATGATACTGATAATTTGTCCACGAACGTTTCATTAAGGAACAGCGGCAACTATTCTCGGTTCACAAATGTGCGTGACCTTTTAATAGCCGGATATGAACAGCTGTACCGTACCTATATATACTAGTAGGTGTATTCGCACGGGTTTTAGAAGCGGTTAAGTTTGGGTGGCCACCGTGGCGCAGAGGTTAGCATGTACGCCTATGACGCCGAACGCAGGGGTTTAAATCCCGGCGTGAACATCAATAAAATTTTTAGCGGTTTTTCTAATGCTGGCTACATATCTAAGGTATCCTTCTATGTTAAAACTTCTCTACCAAGTGGTGTCGCTATGCGGCAAGCCGTTTGGACTCGGCAAAAAAAGGAGACTCCTTATCATTGAGCTTAAAACTTTAATAGGACTGCTCTTATTGATATGAGAGAAGTATCCCTTGTTCCTTAATGGCAGCTCAAGAAGTCAAATCTAAAGTTTGTTAAATATGGAGTCAATTTCTTTTTGTGTCTGTTCTATACTCGAAAAGTATGAGAAGCCATTACCCCGCATTGAAAAATGTGTGTCAATATTGTTAAGATTTGTGTACACTACGAAGACAAATCTGGTAATCTATTTATGGGACACTTTTTTTAATCTTTTTGTGTGTGGAAATGCCTAAGCGGGTAAATCTACTTGATTTGAGGTAATTTCCAAAATCCATTTACACTTTGATTCAAGAGATTTGTATTTGACAACAGGGATGTTTTTGAGCGTTTTTATTGTGATAGGAGTTTTTATACTCATCACCATAGGATGGGGTTATGCTAATCTAGCCATTCCGTTTGTAACACCTCGAAATATAGATCTAAGAACCAATACAGTATATATATTATTGATCACCTCGGCATTCGATAGCCGATCTAGCTATGTCCGTCTGTGGAAATCACGATAGCGGTCGAACGCATAAAGCTAGCCACTTGAAAATTAGCATAGATACTTACTATTGATGTAGATCGTTGCGGATTGCAAATGGGCCATATCGGTTCAGATTTGGCTATAGCTCCTATATAAACCGGTCTCTCGGATTGACTTCTTGAGCCCCTGGAAGTCACAATTTGGCTAGGATTTTGCACATAGTGTTCTGTTAATGACTTGCAACAACTGCAAAGTCCGGTCCAAACTGATTTATCTAAAATTTTGCACGTAGTGTTCTGTTATGACTTCCAACATTAGTACCAAGTGCGGTCCAAATCGGTCTATAACCTGATATAGCTCCCATATAATCCGATCTGCCTATTTGACTTCTTGAGTCCGTGGAAGCCCCAAATTTTTTCCGAGTTAACTAAAAGTTTGGATATAGTGTTCTGTTATGACTGTCAACAACTTGCAAAGTACGGTACACATCGGTCTATAACCTGATATCGTATAGCTCCCACAAATCGATCTTCCGATTTGACTATTTGAGCCCTAACAAACTGCAATTTTTGCCCGATTTGGCTGAAATTTTGCACGTAGTTTTCTGTTATGACTTTCAACAACAATCGGCAGATCCATATAAACCGATCTCTCGATTTGACTTCTTGAGCCCCTAGAAGTCCCAATTTTTGTCCGATTTGGCTAAGATTTTGCATGTGGTGTTCTGTTACGGCTTCCAAAAGCTGTCCTAAATACTCTCCAAATCGTTCTATAACCTTATATAGCTCCCATATAAACCGTCTCTCCTTAATTGGTTTCTAGAATCTTTAATTTTTGCTGGTTTGACAGAAGTTTGTATGTACATAGAATAAAATAATGTCCTTCATATAGATTTATTTTGTATAAATTTTTATCAGAATCCATGATGGTGGGTTCGCAAGATTCGGTCCGGTCGAACTTAGCACACTTTTACTTGTTTTTGCTTTAAAATCTATTTTCTATAAAAGTAATAGTCGAAAAATATCGCGAAAAGCTTATATAGTACCATGACGAAAAAATTAAAGGTGATTTCATTTGTACAACAACCACAAATCATATGGTGCAATTCGCCATCTTGTCATCAAGTTGGTCGACGTTTTGCCAACACACCCAAAGAAATTTGTGTGCGTGTGTATATACGTGTGCGAACATGAGCGGAGAATATGCGAGAAAGAAGATAACAAGAAAGAGAACGCAAACAAAAATCTGTCATCATAAACCTGGTCGGCTGTTAATAGCTGTTCACGTGAGACCACCTTTATAAATCCTCCATGATATAGTACCCGCTTCTAGAGCATGGTACAAGAACTTAAAGGTATTGTTATGCGAACAGCTATGTAAAATTTTTTTTAATTTGGCAAATTTCCTAATGTCAAACATTGATGTGCGTGCTTTCATGCGTATGTGTGTTGTTTACAAAATACATGAAAAACGAAATACTCATGATTCACTTGCGAAAATATAAAGTATATAGGCCCCATGAACATCATTAAGGATGTCAAATCTGCCGATTGAAAATGTCATCTAATGGGAGAAAAAGTAAACAAAGAATGAATGAAAATGAGAATAAGTTGACATACTCAATTTCAAGTACTGCCAAAAATTAAAAAAATTTTATGTCGGCTGATCGCTTGTCTTAACCTTATACAGTGAATCCTGCAAAATACTGAGCGTTGGTTGTATTTAGGTTTGGTTTTTGAAAAAATTTCGAGAAATTGGAAAAAGGGAAAATGCATTGTTGTTATACGGTCTTTGTGGTGTTGTTATACGGCTTGTGCGCTCTTAAAACTATAAAGAAACCTGGAAAAAGAAATTTTTAAGCTAAGAATTCCCTGCTACTTAAAAAATCCTTAATTCTTTTCAATACCACTCCCCTAAGTTGGTTCATGCCTGCCTCCACCCAAGTGTCGGTATCTGTTAGAAGGAAGTGCTCCAACGTCTCATCATCTTCCCCGCATGCCCTACACATGCTATCACTTGCCGCACCAATTTTACATAAGTTAGCTCGAAGTCCTATGTGTCCCGTTTTGATACCAATAGCTATACTGACCTCCTTCTTGCTTCCTTTCAGTAATAGCCTCGTCTTCTCACGATCTGGACCCCCTATAGGATTTTCGCCGTCCTACCGACCGTTGACAATGTTGCATGCGCATTTGTCGCCCACTCCCTTAACTCGGACTGTGTCGACCCGAAAGGTTTCGGGTTAACCAAGTTTATTGAAGGCAGTCCTCTGGTCTTCGCCGCCAAATCGTCTGCCCTTTCATTTCCCGTTATGGCCCGGCACGATGAGGATTTTGCCATCCTCAGAGAAGGCATTAATTTCCTTCTTACACTGCAAGCTGAAGGCCGAACAACTCACGAGCAACTAGCAATTCCTTTCTTCGTCGTCTGGCAGCTGAAGTACACCATATATAGCCACATATATAGTTAAAATAACAATGGAATATTGTTTAAAGCGTATATTTATTTATTTTGTCAGTAGTTATACATTTTTTAAGCAATCACCATTTGCTCGACTGAACGATTTTTTTTCTCTGAAATCGATAACTTTTTGTCAATTTCTTGAAAATAAACGAAAATTGGAAAGGCCATTTGCTGCGGGCCACAGACTCTCCCGACAATTTTATAACTTGTTTTGCCAATTTTGTCTTAAGCAGAGTATTCTGTTCAGCTTTTCAGGCGGAATGTTGTCGAAGCTCCATATAAAAAAAGTCGGCGAAACTTTGGAGGAAAATAGGCGAAAAAGTAGTACTCTGTTTATAATGAGGAAAGTTGCAAAAAGAAATTTTAATGGAAACGCTTGACATCATCATTTTTGTTTCATTGGTTTCAATGGTTCGTTTTTTCTATTTGTTATTTTATTTATTTGCGAAAAATAATAATAAAACCATAAGTGCTGACAAAAAGTCTTTTGGTATGAAAATAAGAACAAAACATAACTGTCAAATTCCGCTTGCGGAACAATTAAAGATTTCCGCGACTATTCCGAAAGCAGAATAGAATACCAACCCTTCAGCACAACATTTATTTTACCAAATTAATGGACCAAAAAAGTGAATATATTTTAAACTATTGTTTATTGTATAAAATAAATACTTCTTGTTCGATTTTTTAAAAATTTCTTAAAAAAAGGCGAAAAATAGTTGTTTACGTTAGATATATTGCTGCGGGCAAAATTAGACAACAGTACTTTTACAGACATTCGGAACTATGAGAGTGCTCAGATACAAGTTGTGGACATTGGCCAAATATTTACCCTGGGAACATCCTTCACATTTATCAGAAACAATATAGTGATTTCGTAGGAGCCCGTCGCTTTAAAGATTTGCAGCTGAAGATAACGTTCTGTTGACAAGTTTTTCTTCTAAAATGATATTTCGAACGCAGAGGTTAGCATGTCCGCCTATGACGCCCGGCACGGGGCAGCTGTGAGCACCACACAGGCCGGAACATTGAGGTCCGAAATGTGTGATATGCATTGCTGTCACGAGAAGCTTAGCTGCGAGTTACCGGGCGTGTCCACAGATTGCGGATAGTGGAATGCTCCATACTGAGTAGATACAATGGCAGTCGCAAGGTGACAAGGTGAGTTATTGGCGTCTTTAAATAACCAATGGCCACATTGTCCCGCGGCGATCGGTCCTTTGGGCCGGAACGAGTTTGCTCACCTACAGGAGCTTGACGAGGATCGCCACCTCCACATGAAAATGTGGCTACAACAACAACGCTGAAAGGCAGGGTTCGAATACGGGCGAGAACATAAAAAATAAGTGCGGTGGTTTTCCCCTCCTAATGGTAGGTACTGTACCATTTGGTATGGCAGCCATGTAAAAACTTCTCCCCAAAGAGGTGTCGCACTGCGGAATGCCGTTCGCACTCGGCTATAAAAAGGAGGTCTCTTATCTTTGAGCTTGAACTTGAATCGGATAGCACTCATTGATATGTGAAAAGTTTGGCCCTGTTCCTTAGTAGAATGTTCATGAGAAATTTGCAAAACAGATATGAACCAAATTTGAAGCAGTTAATAAACGGCGGGAATAACATTGAGTTACTTGGAAGGTTGTGGGGTGATTTACCAAATCAATAATCAAATGAATCGCCATGGGCCAAAACTGGTATGTGATTAACTGGGGATTTTTCTAATTTTGTAGCTGAATGAAAACCACAATTTCTACCGGGGTAAGATATGATCCAATCAACCATTTGCTTTATATGTGCCTATTCATCAATCATAAAAAAAAACTTTCTTGGTCTATTGTGCGTATTTAATTGCCGCTCAAGGGAGAATTTCTTTTAAGGTTATTGCTGAATCATGCCGAATCATTTATTGGTAATCTGCATCTGTTGTACGAATATGCAACAAGTCGGTTATTATGTGATTTAAACTTTCGTAGTTATATCAACCCGAAAAACATTAAGTAGACCATTTAAAGAAGATGGGTAACGTTTGCCCCTGCTCCTTAATGGAATGTTCATGGGCAAGTTTGCATTTCAGTAACATTGTTCCATTTCCATTGGTCTCCACTTGATCTTCTGCTCTTTTTTTATATTTTATGACTTGTGGTCAAGCATCTTTGTTTTGACATAAGATACTCTTGAAGTAAACAAGTGAATGAGATACAAATAAGCAACCTAGAGTTGCCAGCAGTAATTTATATTTCAATCTTCGTTTCCTTAGAAACCCACCAAGAGCGCGACCTCTAGATCGTAGATGGAAAAACAACCGCGTAGGAAAAACAAACAAACGCACACGGACAGTATAATCAACTCGTGTGCCTCCGTTCGTTCTACTCATTGTTGTTATTTTACAGTCGAACCTCGCTTATCCGAATACCGGAGGTCTATCGGATGTTTTAAAGTGCAGATCGGTGAAAAAAGTTTACAAAAACATATTCAGCTTTGAAATGATTTACGATCGGTAGAGCCAGTTAGTTGTCTATTAACAGCAGGATATTGCTATCATCTTTTAGATTAATTTTCATCCAATGATCTCTTGTTTCGGGAATAAAATGATTGTTAAATATATGTTATGTTTTTAGTTACCAAACTTTTATATTTGCTTTATTAATAATTAAAAGTTCGTTAACATTCTTTAAAACTCTCGGCTGAGCTCTTTTTCCAATAACTAACGCCTTGCACTTGTACGCATAATACAGCAGTTGGTCTCTCCTTGGCACCTTATGCCCATCTACGAGTGCTTCATCATGGCATACCAAACTGTTTTCAGGCAAACTTCCAGTTTCGTTTTGTTTCATTTTTCAAACGTAACCGATAAACAGGTGCCGCCATAGCTCAGAGGATATCATGTCCACCTATGACACTGAACGCCCTTGTTCGAATCCTGGCGAGAACATCAGCAAAATTGGGGCAGTGGTTATCCTCTCCTAGTGCAGGCGATATTTGTGAAAAAACTTCGCCATAAAGAGGCACCCAGTTCGAATTCGGCTATAAAAAGGGGTTCCCTTATAATTGAGCTTTAACATGGCTATTTAAATTTTAAGAAGTTTGCCCCCTGTTCCTTAATGTAATGTAAGTGGGAAAATTTGCAAATTTGCAGTTGTAAAACGTACTTATACTCCCGTATAATAGAGGTAATAGAGGTAAAAAATACAGAAATTTCTCTTCCATGTCGGTTAATGGAGGTTCCCGAATAATGTAGGTCCTACTGTACATTGCGTTGTTGTTATTTTACACTTGGTCGATTGGTCGGGATTTACTGCCCCTCATACAAACACAATTTAATATCTTCAACTGTTTAAGTCACCGTAGCGCAGAGGTTAGCATGTCCGCCTATGACGCTGAACGCCTGGGTTCGAATCCTGGCGAGACCATCAGAAACAATTTTCAGCGGTGGTTTTCGCCTCCTAATGCTGGCAACATTTGTGAGGTACTATGCTATTCAAAACTTCCCTCCAAACAGGTGTTGCACTGTGGCACGCCGTTCGGACTGGGCTATAAAAAGGAGGCCGCTTATCATTGAGCTTTAACTTGAATCGGACTGCACTCATTGATATGTGAGAAGTTTGCCCCTGTTCCTTACAACATAGCCCTTGCTGGCATATTCGACCATATTCTCATTTCTCGGAATGCCATCGTGTCCGGGAACTCAAACCAGCGCCAGTCATCAGCCCGGAATTCATATTTAGGATTCTAAACATTTCGCCTATATCGAGTGTCTTCAAGTGGGCAAAGCCCTTTCTGGCATATTCGACTATATTCTTATTTCTCGGAATATCATCGTGTCCTGGAGCATTAGTCAGCGGCAAGTCAATAGCCCGGAGTACATGTTGGGGAATCCAAATATTCGGTCACACACCTTGACTTAACCGTGTCCTAGAATGCAAGGCTTTGAGCACGGTCATGCTATCCCCATAAGTTCTCAGTTTCGGAGGCGGCAAATCCCATCCCAGAATTTATTTGCGGCTAAAATCAGTCTTTTCAGCGGTTTGACTGAAAAAGATGAAAGAGAAAATATTGTCTTTAGAGAAAATTTTTTCGATCTGTTTTGTTTGGAGAATATTTTTCGAATTGTTTTCTTAAGAATTCTCATTGTTTCGCTGATTTGCTTTTGGTTCCTAAATTCAAGTACCTTCCATATTTGGTAATTCTTTCATCTTTAGAGATGGGTTTCTACCGGGTAAATACCCAACGCTTGGGTATTTATTGGGTAAATACCCAACGCTTGGGTATTTATTGGGTAAATACCCAACGCTTGGGTATTTATTGGGTAAATACCCAACGCTTGGGTATTTATTGGGTTAATACCCAATAAATACCTTTTTTGGGTATTTATAATTCAGCTGATATCTTGGGTATAAAAAATTTTCCAAACAATTTTTGATGATTTCGTATTATTTGTATATAAACCTGACCTTCTGATCTCATAACGCCGGATTTTAGTTTTATATAGCCGCTATATAGACCAATCTCCAGACTTAAAGTCTTGAGGCAATAAGTTGGTAATTTTTCATCCAATTTCGATGAAATTTGGTACAGTGAGTTCTGGTACACCCCTATTGCGAAGTGCGGTTCAGATCGGACTATATTTGGATATAGCTGCCCTTAGACCGACCACCCGGTCTCCCGATATAGGGTATTGAGGTCATACATAATATCGGGAGATCGGCAGCTATATACAAATATGGTCCGATCTGTACCACATTTGACAGATATGGGTTGGGGTCTTCCAGAACACACTGTGCCAAATTTCATGGAATTCGGGTAATAAATGGATCTTTTATAGCCTCAATACTCTATATCGGGAGATCGGTTGGTCGTTCTAACGGTAGGTATATCCAAATATAGTCCGATCCGATATAATCCGAACTGCACTTCACATGAATAGGGGTCTACTAGAACTCACTGTGCCAAATCATCGAAATCGAATGAAAAATTACCAATTTATTGCCTCAAGTCTGGAGATCGGTTTATATAGCTGTTATATATAACTAAAATCCGATTTTATGAGATCAGAAGATCAGGTTTATATAAAAAGAATACTAAATCAGCAAAATTTTTTTTTAAGAATATTTTTATGCCCAAGATATCTGCAAAATTATATATACACAGCTTTTGGGTATAAGTGGGTAAATACCCGGACATTAACCCAATTTATCGGGTATACACATTTTGGGTATTTACCCATCGCCCATCTCTATTCATCTTACTTCTTGAGCGCTTAGAAGTCTTACTCATGGGTTGTTTTGCTTTTTTGTCTGATCGATGGGTCTGTACAAACGAAAACATTAAAAAAAATGCTACGGCAACACTGTAATCGATGCTCTCTTTTTAATCTCCTTTTATTTCCTCGCTGTATGCTTAATCAATACATGCTTATTGCCGAAGAGA